>NC_041381.1:253970330-254012980 GCF_002162155.2 Triticum dicoccoides | reverse complement strand
GAGAGGTAGCCGTATCATCGCAGCTTGATGCTGGGTGAGTTCGGAATCATATCCGTTGTCGTTCGTGGACACGGTAATCCCATAGTTCGGTTAAGCCAAACACATGTTGTTGTTGCTTGATATAGGACTCACAACTACCCATGTTATCTTGAGCGCAAATTTCTACTGACGAGGCACGTAGAGCGCGACTATGTTCAGCGTGCCATGGGGCGTGTGTCCCTATTTGCAACGAACGCAGGTGGGCTCCCATGACGGGGACTGGGCTCAAGCCCGTTTAGTTGTGTCTATGGCCTTTATGGCGGGCTGATACATAGGCCCATTGGCGAGTGCTTGGTCTTCAGCTGCTAGGGCCGTAGTGTGTTCCTCGGTCCGGAGTGAGTGCTCTATGTTGCCGTTGATCATTATGATGCCCGAAGGAGCAGGCATTTTCAGTTTGAGGTATGCGTAATGCGGGAGGGCATGCTAGCCACTACGGAACGGGGCAATATTGAAGATCAAGTCTTTGCTGCGGAAGTTGTCTAGCGAGATGAATACCACTTCCAGAGTCACCGTGCCTGAGCAGCAGGCCTCTACGCTCAGAATAACCCCTTGAAAGCGGTGGTACTGGGTTTGATCCTTGATGGACCGATCCCCATTTTCCTCACTGTGTCTACATAAATCGGATTGAGGCTACTACCTCCGTCCATAAGGACTCTCGTAAGGTGCTACCCATCGACAATGGGGTCAAGTACTAGGGTTGCCGATCCTCCATGACGGATACTAGTCGACTGGTCCCTGTGGTCGAAGGTGATTAGGGAAGCCGCCAATGGGTTAAACATTGGCGATATGGGCTCGACGACGTAAACATCTCGTAGCGCGCGCTTCCTCTCCTTTCTTGGTATATGGGTGGCGTAGATCATGTTCACCATCTTAACTTCAAGAGGGAAAGGTTACTGGCCTCCACTATTTGGCCTGTAGGGATCCTCATCGTCCTTGCTTCAAGGGCCTTTGATAGAGTCTTAAGGTATGAGCTTGTCGACCTATTTTATCACCCAACTGTTACGGTTGGTGTGGTTGGCGGGCTTCTCAGGTGTGTTGTGGATCTGGAAGGGCCTGTCTAGGATTGTATCCAACTTGGTTGGTCCATCTTGGTTGCCTTTAGAAGGCTTTTTCCATGACCCGGACTTCAGATTACGGAATCCAGCATTTACTGCCGTCTCATCGACTTCTCCGTTGTTGTGGCGACGTTGTTCTTAATGCGTCGTGGCTTTCCATTCTCGTCCCAGACTTCAGAGGTGGCCAGGGTTTCTGGGTTGATGCTTCTATGAGCCAGCCAAATATCTTGTCCAGCATAGAAGTGGGTCATCAGGGAGGTAAGCGCTGCCATCGTCCTCGGCTTGTCCTGGGCGAGCTAATGTGCTAACCATTCATCTCGAATGATAGAGGCAAAGGTGTCCCGATTTTTCGATGAGATAGCTATCGTTCTCTGTGGGAGTCGATTTTGACGATCCGATACGAACGTGCGAAGATGTTGCACCTTTGCAATCTCTAAACCAACTTCCGAGGGGTTATTGACCAGGCCAGAGCATGATCAACCTAACCACGAGGGTCTATTTCCTGCGAGCAAACGAAGAACAAGCAAGAAACTGAGATAGCAATCTGGATATATGAATATAAGATGAAAGCTTTATTGATCAAGATGGGGTTCTATGACGTCTTGGTCTGGTCATTGAACACAAACGAAGTACGCAAAGTTGCAGCTATGGCGAACTTTTAATCTAAACAAAACCCAAAGTCTAAATGATGCCCTAAGTGTTGTATATATGCAGGAGTAGGGGGAATTTCATGACCATTGGAAGAGGGGTTCGAAACCAACCCTATCTCTCGTTTCCCCACACACACGGACTCAAGAAACAACCTATATTTATATATTTTGAAATTACATGGGCATGGCCCAATAATAAGGTGACACGGCACCTATCCTATGGACGGAATTTGTGAAGTGGCATCTTGTATATTTTGTCCAAGCCTTCTTGCACTCATTACGGTGGCTTGATAGTCCTGAAATCATAACTTGAAACTCCATCCTTGTTCCCTTTGAACATGCCATCATCTCCATGCTTGTTCTTCCTCCAATATTCATCCTTCTCCAAGCTAGGCCCTTCATTTGTAAGGAAAACAAATGTATCCAATTTAGGTAGCATCATATTCTCATGAACATTAGAATCATTACCAAGAAACGGAAGTACTTGGTAATTTAATTGGCATGCACGGGCTTTAGTGATAGGTCCAGTATGTATTGCAACAGGGGCTGTGGGTGTAACAATGGTATTGATGTCCTCATTATCCTCCTCTTCTTGAAATGAAGTCGTCCTCGACGGAAGCTCATCTTCCTCACCCAAATAAGGCTTCAACTCTGCAATGTTGAAAGTGGGACTAACCCCAAAATCTCTAGGCAGCTCAATTTCATATGCATTATCATATATTTTCTGTAAAACCTTAAAAGGACCATCAACACGTGGCATTAGCTTTTATTTGCGCAAATCAGGAAATATATCCTTACGCAAATGTAACCAAACAAGATATCGAGGTGTAAACACAACATGTTTTCTACCCTTATCTCCAACAAGTTTATATTTAGCATTCGTATGCTCAATGCTTTCCTTTGTTAACTCATGCATTTTTAAGATCAATTCAGCACGTTGTTTAGCATCAAAATTAACCTTCTTCGAAGATGGAAGAGGCAACAAATCAATAGGTGCACGAGGTAGGAAACCATACACAATTTCAAAAGGGCACATCTTAGTAGTAGAATGCAATGAACAATTATAAGAAAATTCAATATGAGGCAAGCATTCTTCCCACATTTTCTTATTATTCTTCAAAACATCCCTAAGCATAGTAGACAATGTTCTATTAACTACTTCAGTTTGTCCATCAATTTGGGGGTGATAAGTAGTACTAAAACGAAGTTTAGTCCCCAACTTATCCCATAAACATCTCCAAAAGTGGCTAAGAAATTTAGTATCACAATCTGAAACAATAGTATTTGGCACACCATGCAAGCTAATAATTCCACGGAAGAACAAATGAGCAACATTGACGGCATCATTGCTTTTATGACATGGTATAAAGTGTACCATTTTCGAGAATCTATCCACGACAACAAATATGCTATCTCTCCCCTTCTTCGTTCGAGGTAAACCTAAAACAAATTCCATAGAATATCCTCCCAAGGAACACTAGGTACAGGTAAAGGCATATATAAACCATGAGGATTGAGTCGTGACCTAGCCTTTTGACATGTAGTGCAGCGAGCAACAAAATGCTCAACATCCCGTCTCATCTTTGGCCAAAAGAAATGTGTAGCAAGTACGTCCTCCGTCTTCTTCACGCCAAAGTACCCCATTAATCCTCCTCCATGCGCCTCCTGCAACAAAAAAAGACGAACGGAGCTACCTGGAATGCATAGCTTCTTAGCACGGAACACAAATCCGTCATTAACGACGAACTTGTTACATGTTCTTCCTTCTTTACAATTCTGCAATACAATTTTGAAATCAGCATCATGCACATATTGATCTTTGATGGTCTCCAAACCAAATATTTTGAAGTCAAGTTGTGAAAGCATAGTATAGCAACGATACAATGCATCATCAATAACATTTTTTTACCCTTCTTGTATTTAATGACATAAGGGAAAGTCTCAATGAATTCAACCCATTTAGCATGTCTACGATTCAATTTAGCTTGACTTTTAATATGTTTCAAAGATTCATCATCAGAATGTATAACAAATTCTTTGAGCCATAAATAATGTTGCCATGTTTCTAAAGTCCGAATAAGAGCATATAATTCTTTATCATAAGTAGAATAATTCAGACTAGGCCCACTCAGTTTTTCAGAAAAGTATGCAACAAGTTTGCCATCTTCTAATAACACTCCTCCTAATCCAATTCCACTAGCATCACATACATCATGTGTCAACTTATCTTTCAATACCGTGAAGGCTTCTTCCTGTGAGGTACCCCAAACAAAAGGCACATCCTTCTTTGTAAGCTCATTGAGAGGTGCAGCAATGGTGCTGAAATCTCTCACAAAACGCCTATAGAATCCAGCGAGGCCAATAAAACTCCTCACTTGTGTGACCGTTTTGGCCTGCGGCCTGCTCTCAATACGTTTAATCTTGGCTTTATCAACTTCAATTCCTTGTGGAGTAACAACATAGCCAAGAAAAGATACTCGGTCGGTGCAAAAGGTACAATTCCCAAGGTTACCAAACAAACCTGCATCAAGTAGAGCAATAAAAACAACATGTATATGTTCCAAATGTTCTTCCAAAGATTTGCTATAAATTAGTATATCATCAAAATAGATTACCACAAATCGTCTAATGAAATCACGTAAAACTTTGTTCGTTAATCTCATGAAAGTACTAGGTGCATTAGTTAACCCAGAAGGCATGACTAACCACTGATGTAATTCAAACTTAGTTTTAACTGTCGTTTTCCATTCATCTCCAAATTTCATACGAATTTGATAGTATCCACTATGCAAATCAAATTTGAACAATAATGTAGAGCCACTCAATTCATCAAGCATATCATCTAGCCTAGGAATAGGATGACGATAACGAATAGTAATATTATTAATACGTCTACAATCAACACACATATGCGACATACCATCCTTTTTGGCACTAGTATAATAGGCACAACACAAGGACTAAGAGATTCACGTATATAACCTTTGTCGAGCAGCTCATGTACTTGACGCATAATCTCCTTCATCTCCTCTCGATTGGTACGGTATGGTGCACGGTTGGGTAGTGATGCACCGGAAATTAAATCAATCTAATGCTCAATCCCTCGAATAGGTTGTAATCCCAGTGGCATGAATTGTGGAAAGACGTCAGCAAACTCCTGCAAAATGTTAGTGACAGCAGGATCCAAACAGGAAGGCATGTCCTTGAATGAAAATAATGCCTCTTTGCATACAAAAGCATAGCAAACAGATTTGCCGAAATCTAGCTCATCAATATCAGATTTGAAGCCAAGTAAACATGCACTTTTCAATTTAATTTCAGAAGCAACACTAGACGGTTTATTATTAGGCTTTATTTGTGGCTCAAATTCTTTTGCCACAATCTGATTTTCACTCTTATTTTTCTCTTATTTTGCTTCATTAGCTCTATTAATATCATCTTTCAAAATAGAATCAGGAGACATAGGAAGCAAAGTAATATGTTTATCCTTATGAACAAGAGTATCATGATTGTTTCTACCATGGTGTACAGAATTTTTGTCAAATTGCCATGGTGTACCGACTAATAAGGAACATGCTTGCATAGGTACTACATCACAATCAACATAATCAGGATATGTAGAGATACTAAAATGCACATGAACTATACGTGTTACCTTAACCTTACCCCTGTTGTTGAACCTTTGGATGTAATAAGGAAGTGGATGTGGTCTTGTGGTGAGAGATAGCTTCTCCACCATCTCTATGCTAGCCAAGTTGTTGCAACTCCCTCCATCAATGATGACGCGGACAGACGTTCCTTCACAACTCCCTTTGTATGGAACAAATTATGCCTCTGATTTTGCTCAGCTTGTGTCACCTGCACACTCAAAACACGTTGAGCAACTAGACATTCATACCTGTCAGCATCTTCAGCAGGCATGTAGTGCATCTCATGATCAGAATCATATCCACCATGTTCTTCACTTGTAATAAGAGCAAAAGTCTCCTCATCATAGTCACTAGCGGACTCATACCCGCCATCCTCAGTAGCAATCATCACACGCTTAGATGGGCACTCTCTCGCATAATGACGTCCACCCTTGCAACGACGACAAATAATATCATGTGTTTGCCTTGTTGATGCCATGGATGAAGAAGAGCTCTGTGCGGGACCGAAAGGTGTACTCCTGGCAGATGGTTGTGGTGGTGCCTGTTTTCTTCTATCTCGGTTGGAATTGGCAGCTGAAGTCAGTGGTGCTATAGTAGGACATGTGGGAGTAGAGGATGTACGTGGTGTCCACGATGAAGATCGACCTGTAGAAAAATTAGTTCGCGCCAATACTTGTTGATCCTGCACTTCACGTTCAGCTTTACAAGCAAGAAGGAATAAACGAGTGATATTATTATACTCCTTATACTATAGGATGGTCTGAATCTCTTCATTTAGTCCACCCATAAAACGTGCAAGCGTAGCTTCATTATTCTCAACAATACCACATCTAATCGTGCCAGTTTGTAATTCCTGATAATATTCTTCTATAGAGTTATTTCCTTGTCTTAAACGCTTGAATACTTGAAGCAAATACGTTGATAATTTGGTGGAACCCAACGAGTACACATACAAGTTTTCAAAGCATCCCAAGTAGCTGGAATAGGATATAACCTACAATGTTCAGACCACCAAACAGAAGCAAAGCTAGTGAATTCACAAACAACAACATCAACACGTCTCTCCTCAGGATATTGTAAGCATGTGAAACGTTGTTCAGTTTCTAACTCCCAAGTAAGATATACATCAGGAATGTATCTACCCTCAAACGGTGGAATATTCAATTTCAGTTTAGGAATATGGTCATAATCTCGTACCTGAGGTGGTGCTGCAGCCCTACCGTTGCGATTATATGCCTGAGGTCGACCTGCTGGTGGTGGTGCTGGTGGTTGCACGTAGTCCAAATTTTGATCAACCTCATCCTTGTAAATGTCCTCCACCTCTACAGTAGCAGCAGGAGCTACAGAAGCATCAACAGCAGTAGCAGCGGTACCGGAATTTCATCCTAGCTCAAGGGAAACGCGCAGTGCTCGTCCCACTTGATTTGGAAAGCGACGTTGTTGTTGTTGTTGTTGTTGTAGAGGTGCGACAGGTGCAGCCAGCGGTGGTTGTGGAAGACGCGCGAACAATTCATTAAACTTGTTATCAAGCTTTGTTTCGAACGTCTTCTCAATGCCATCTATCTTCTCCATGGCCTCTTCAAATCTGTTTAGCACATCTTGCACCTATCCACTCATCATTTGCTGAAATTTATCATGTAGTTGTTTGTTCGTCATGTTCTCCCAATCAGTCTCATTGGCTTGTGATCCTGCCATGGTTACAGACAATAGAAACACACAAGAATATGATCCTACAGACTACTAGGGAGTGGTGGTGGTGGTGGTATGTCCAAATCCGTCAAGCAAATCTCAAATTCTTACCAGTTCTTACCTAGCAACATGTACCATTGTAGTCAAAACTCTCAAAGCTTGGATAAAGCGGTTACCAAGGAGAGTCAAACGCACGACGTAGATGTATGTGGAGCTGGGAACACTTATAATATGGTAGCAAAAAGGGTCAGCAATAATCAATTCGGAGATGCAAAGTTGAATAAACGCTCAACGATGGTACTGTGTTGGTCCTAGGCTAGACCGTGCAAGAGACACGAGCCTAGAACACTAAAAAATCACGGCGTAGCACGTAAACAAGGGAGGATCACACTCTGAATTTTTTCCCTTTTTCACTATTGTTGCACTTTTTTCCTCTTTTTTTGCTCCACAACAATTTTTTCGAAAAAGTATACAAATGGTCTAAAAACCGCCTAGCTAGAATTTTCCATACTTAGTTTTTTTTAAACTGGTACTATTTTTCTTCTGGAGGTGGCACTAAAGTTGGGGAGCCCGACTTCGTCATGACTCGAAGTATGGCATGATCTGGAAATCGAAAACAAAGGAACAAATACTGGAATCGGAGTAGGACTGATGGCGGAGATGAATCTGGTGGAAACTCGGACTAGTTGTGGATATATGTAGGGCGGTGGAACACAAACTGGTGACGAATCCATGATGGAGGTGGACTCGGATTATCATGATGGCGGTGAATATGTGGTATATGGCAGCGGTGATGACGATGGTGGTATATGGCAGCGGTGATGACGATGGTGGTATATGGCAGTGGTGACGACAATGGTGGTATATGACAGCGGTGATGACGATGGTGCAGCGGCGGCGTGACAACTTGTGAACAGAACTCGAAACTCTAAAGGACTAGACACTAAGACCAGCAACTAGACGCGACGATGCAACCACAAATTCTACAATGCAAAACCCTGAAAAAGATTATGCAAAGGCTCAGATTGGTTCGGATATGATGAACTAACCCTATGTTTTTTTTGCTTTTTCGTGGACTGTAGGTATGAAGAACAGACTCGATCTACACTACGAAAAACTGTAAAATCTCACCGAGCAACTAGGAACTTTGATACCACTTGATAGAGGCGAAGGTGTCCCGGTGTTTCGATCAGATAGCTATCGTTTTCTGTAGGAGTAGAGTTTGACGATCCGACTATGAACGTGCGAAGACGTCGTGCCTTAGCAATCGCTAAACCAACTTCCCAGGGGTTATTGACCACACCGGAGCATGGTCAACCTAACCACAAGGGTCTATTTCTTGCGAGGAAACGAAGAACAAGCAAGAACTGAGATTGCAATCTGGATATTGCGAATATAAGATGAAAGCTTTATTGATCAAGATGGGGTTCTATGACGTGTTGGTCTGTTCGTTGAACACAAACGAAGTACGCAAAGTCGTAGCTATGGCAAACTTTTAATCTAAACAAAACCCAAAGTCTAACGATGCCCTAAGGGTTGTATATATGGAGGAGTAGGGGGGAATTTCTTGACCCTTGGAAGAGGGGTCCGAAACCAACCCTATCTCTTGTTTCCCCACACATACGGACTCTAAAAACAGCCTATACTTATGTATTTCGAAATTACATGGGCCTGGCCCAATAATAAGGTGACACAACACCTATAATAGCCTCTGGACGAAATTTGTGAAGTGGCGTCTTGTATATTTTGTCCAAGCCTTCTTTCACTCATTATGGTGGCTTCATAGTCCTGAAATCATCACTTGAAACTCCATTCTTGTTCCCCTTGCGCATGCCATCATCTCCATGCTTGTTCTTGCTCCAATGTTCATCCTTATCCAAGCTAGTCCCTTCATTTGTAAGCAAAACAAATGTATCCAATTTAGGCAACATCATATTCTCATGAACATTAGAATCATTACCAAGAAATGAAAGTACCTGGTAATTTAATTGGCGTGCGCGAGCTCTAGTGATAGGTCCAGTATGTATTGCAATAGGGGTTCTGGGTGTAACAATGGTATTGATGTCCTCATCATCGAATACTATGCTTAAAGGCGGCTATAGCTTTGGCGTCCGGACAGTCAATGATGACCCACAAATATGGGGGATTTATCGTAGTCCTTTCGATAAGAGTGTCGAACCCAACAAGGAGAAGAAGGAAATGACAAGCGGTTTTCAACAAGGTATTCTCTGCAAGCACGGAAATTATTGGTAACAGATAGTTTTCTGATAAGATAATTTGTAACAGGTAACAAGTGACAAGTGTAAGAAAAGTGCAGCAAGGTGGGCCAATCCTTTTTTAGCAAAGGATAAGCCTGGACGAACTCTTATATAAAGTAAAGTCCTCCCGAGGACACATGGGAATTATTGTCAAGTTAGCTTTCGTCATGCTAATATGATTCACGTTCATTACTTTGATAATTTGATATGTGGGTGGACCGGTGCTTGGGTGTTGTACTTACTTGGACAAGCCTCCCACTTATGATTAACCCCTCTCACAAGCATCCGCAACTACGATAGAAGTATTAAGATAAACCTAACCATAGCATGAAACATGTGGATCCAAATTAGCCCCTTACGAAGCAACGCATAAACTAGGGTTTAAGCTTTTGTCACTCTAGCAACCCATCATCTACTTATTACTTCCCAACGCCTTCCTCTAGGCCCAAATCATGGTGAAGTGTCATTGAGTCGATGTTCCCATAACACCACTAGAGGAAAGACTACATACATCGCATCAAAATATTGAACGAATACCAAATTCACATGATTACTTATAACAAGAGTTCTCCCATGTCCTCAGGAACAAACGTAACTACTCACAAAGCATATTCATGTTCAGGATCAGAGGGGTATTGAATATCATTAATGATCTAAACATATGATCTTCCACCGAATAAACCAACTAGCATCAACTACAAGGAGTAATCAACACTACTAGCAACCCACATGTACCAATCTGAGGTTTTGAGACAAAGATCAGATACAAGAGATGAACTAGGGTTTGAGAGGAGATGGTGCTGGTGAAGATGTTGTTGGAGATTGACCCCCTCTCTATGAGAGGATAGTTGGTGATGACGATAGCTTCGATTCCCCCTCTGGGAGGGAAGTTTCCCCGGCAGAACATCTCCGCAAAAGCCCTCGATTGCTTCTGCCCAGGTTCCAGCTCGAGACGGCGGTGCTTCGTCCCGAAACCTTCCTTCTGATTTTTTTTCCAGGTCAAAAGCCACCATATAGCAGAAGATGGGCACCGGGGACCTACCAGGGGGCCCACAAGCCCTAGGGGCGCGCCCAAGGTGGTAGGGCGCGCCCCTGCTGGCTTGTGGCCACCTGGTGGGTCCCCCTCTGGTGTTTCTTCGCCCAATATTTTATATATATTCCAAAATAATTCTTCGTAAATTTTCAGGACTTTTGGAGTTGTGCAGAATAGGTCTCTCACATTTACTCCTTTCCGGTCCAGAATTCAAGTTGCCAGCATTCTCCCTCTTCATGAATACTTTCTGAAATAAGAGAAAAGGCATAAGTTTTGTACCAAAATGTGTAATAATAGCCCATAATGCAATAAATATCAATATAAAAGCATGATGCAAAATGGACGTATCAACTCTCCCAAGCTTAGACCTCGCTTGTCCTGAAGCGAAAGCCAAAATCAATAAATATGTCCACATGTTTAGAGATAGATGTGTCGATAAATTAAAATACAGTAATGAGGGCATCATGATCATCTTTAGAACAGCACCATATTGTCATATAATTTCTCATGCTAAAGTGATGATTCATTCAAAAGGTAAACTATGAATCAAAAACTTTATTTAAAACTAACAAACTGTGATCTTAGTCATTGAAGAAATTGCAATTTATCATAATATCGGAAAGTGACAATGCAAGAGCTTTTGTATAGCAAGTCCACACTTAACCATCTTTTAGTCTTTCACAATTGCTAACACTCATGGGATACTTATGAGTTCAAAGCCTCAATAGGTCACAGAGAAAGATAGGGGCTTATAGCTTCTCCTCCCAACCTTTTACCTCAATGGTAATGTCAACAATAATACTTTATGAGAACCTACATCTGAGTGGATATATATGTCTAGATCTTTCCCCAACACATATTGCTTGCCAAAAAGAAAAAAAGTGTAAAAAGGAAAGGTGAAGATCACCATGACTCTTATAGGGAGATAGAAGGTAAAAGTAAAAGATAGGCCCTTCGCAGAGGGAAGTAGAGGTTGTCATGCGCTTTTATGGTTGGATGAACAAAATCTTAATGCAAAAGAACATCACCTTATATTACCGCTTGTGATAAAGAACATTGTTATGCAGTGCGTTGCTTTTATTTCTTCCATATCACAAGTTCGTATAAAGCTTATTTTCGTCACACTAAAAGATCATACATATTTAGAGAGAATTTTTTATTGCTTGCACTGATCACAACTTACTTCAAGGATCTTACTCAATCCATAGGTAGGTATCACTACTGCAGGATGCTGCTAACGCGACACTACGATCAAATATCGTTCGACAAAACTATGTGTGAAACAATAATCGCAAATGGTGGTGTAAAAAACCCATAAAAAAGGTGCAAAACGTTTGTGATGACGGATGCATCAAACACAGTTCAGATTTTAGTTGCATGTGTGATGTAGGGCAGACGATTTAGTTTAATGAACTGTTTGTGGATGAGGAAGAAGAACGGAAATGGGCAGCCAAATGAAGGCGTGTGCGATATATGGCATACAGTTCAATCGGATTCATTGTTTGTGATGAGGTGGAACAACAGAAACGGGCAGCTAGATAAAGGTGTGTGCGATTGAGGGCATACGCTTCAGAAGGATTAACTGTCTATGATTAGGCAACAGAACAAAAACGGTCAGCTAGATCAAAGGTGTGTGCGGTTGATGGCATACACTTCACATGAATGAACTGTTTGCGATTAGCCACAATAAACAGAAACACTTAGAAACATCAACCCGTGTGCGCTAGACGGGCACACATTCTGATGCAGAGCATCCCTCGCTCATCCCCATGGACGCATCTACATCTCCCTCAACACCACGTGGACCCATGACACGAGCCCGAGCTAAGGCTATCGAAGATAAGGTGAACTCGCTCCTCTCTGAACTCCCTCTTCCTACTCCCGAGACATGGTTACTACCTCATTCGGAAACCCTATGTGTGATCAGGTACATGGAGGTGAGCCAAGGAACAACTACTTGCAAGAGCCAAGACGGCGAGGACCCCAAGCGTGTTGAAGAAGAAGAAGAGATGCTACTGAAGCTACGGGCTTCGGACGTCCGACCGAGTACGGACGTCCGACAACTCCCAGGCCACGGACGACCGACGCCCTCCGGACGTCCGGCAGCTGGGCACCCGAATAGAAACTACGGAAGTCCGACCGATGCACGCCCGAGCCAAATCTACGGACGACCGACGATCTCCGGACGTCCGGACCGTCACGAAGCTCCGGATGATCGACCCCCTCCGGACGTCCAACGCGCCCACTAAAGAGCTGATTCTACGGACGCCCGAGCCCGACCGGACGTCCGGACCGTCCCGAGCCTCCGGACGTCCGACGCCTTCCGGAAGTCGGACGCCTGAGTGACCGCACCTGCGGGCTGGAGCCCTTGTACCCCTTCGCTTTGACTTCCATTTGCACTAAGACTATAAATAGGACGCCCCCACCTCCTAGGGAGGGTTAGCATTGGTTTAGCTCATATTTGTGTGAGAGCCTTGCTCATCCACTTGGTTACTTCTCCTTGGAGCTCGCGACCTCTTCGGAGAAGATCCCCCAAGCGGATTCAAGACCCCTTTCTAGGGAAGAACATCAGGACCTCCGTACGGAGAAGAACGGTTCCTTTGTATCCTTACCGTTGTTGATTGTAGATCATATGTTACTCTATGTTGTCGGTGATCTCGCACTCGTGTGATTGATTCTATGTCAGTTTCATGATTCTCTCTCGTTTTCCCCGTGTTTTCCCCTTTGTGCTTCCGCGTGTTCTTCGTGATTCCCCGTAGGATCCACTCCAAACGTGAAAGATCGTCCACCTAGGGTTCCGCCCTACATCATCTTGGTATCATGAGCTATGTTGATCACGTTTTTGGAGCCCCTACCCCATGTTTTCTAGCTTGATTTTGTTGTTTTCGTCCTAATTCCGAAAATTCCCCACCAAAAATAGCCCCAATTTTTTTTGTGATTTGTTTGTGAGTTGAGATTTTGTTGGATTTGGTCCATGGATTTGTGTTGCTGCATGTGTATCTAGCTTTCACCACCCTCCCCCCTCCTTTTCCATCCACCAAATCACTCGATTTTGACCTAACCATCTTTTTCTTCCCGGAAACCTCGCAGTTCTTCTTCCCGAGCCCGATTTTCTCCCAGGCTCCGGATGACCGGAAAAGGCCGGACGTCCGATGAATTCCGGACGACCGTAAAAGCCCGGACGTCCGTAAAACCCTGACAAAACTAAACTTTGTCACTTCGACCACCACCACAACCCCACATTCCACCACATCTTCCAAACCCACATACGCCACCATCCTCCCCGATACCTCCTATGACGATTTTGCCATATTTTGGTCCTTGAGATTTTGAGTTGTGGATCCCGTATCCTTTTGTGTTTCAGCTATCTAGGTACGGTTGACATCATCACCACCACGGCTCATCTTCGCAAGGGTCTCATCATCGCCAAGGACGGTAACTTCGACGACATCTTTGTCATACCTTGCAATTGCATTGATAGCCCACATGTCCCTACCTTTGCGTAGCTTACCCATCGAGACTAGCCATTGTGTATTGCCGGCAACGTGACTTGTGCACATTAGTGATCATACTCCATAGCATACATACCATACCATAGTGGTGCATATCTTGGGATCCACTTGTGTGTCACAAAGTTGTCATAGCATACACAATTGCTATCTTGGTTCATGAAGTTTTGCATGAGAAAAGAGCTCAAAAGTGAAAGAGCCACCCAAGCTTTTAAGCAAAGAGGAAAGATAAGAAAAGAGCTTATGAACAAGAACCATAGCATCATTCTACATTAAGATTGTCATATCGGATCATCTTGGATCATTGCACCGAAATACCATACATATAGCATACTCGGGATAGAGATAGTTGCATTTTTTCCTAGTAGGTTGTGCACAAGTTTGCGTATCCGCCTATTGTGCAATCGTGCTAGCGTCTCTCTAGTATTGTGCAACAAGAGCATTTTCGTGGTTTCCACATTTTGGCTCACTTTTGGATTGCACAATCCCATTTATCTATTTGCGTGTGTGTTTCCATGTACCCATACTTGCTTGGTCTACTTGTTGCATTTGCAAATTTGTGAACCTTTTCCAACATTATTGAAGCTCACTTACTATTGCATCAAATTTTGTGCCACCATCCTAACCAAGATCCACCATAAGCTTTTACGTGTGTAGGTGTGAGAACCGACAAGAATTGGTACCAAAAGTGCTATTTTCATTGTCCGCATTGGAGTGAACTTGATTCATTTTCAACTTCGGTCAAGGTACATTTGGCACACATTCTTTTCCTTCTACCACTTACATTTTTCTTGAAATGATGGATAGGCCAAGTTCTTCTACAAATCCACCTCTCATCGAGAATGGCGACGACATGTCATCATTCGTCACAAACAGCCACCTCTTTGGTGCTCAAAGGGCGTTACACCAAGAGCAACAAGCTATGAGCGACCGCATCGACAACCTCGCCACCGACTTGCGAATCTCCGAACAACGTACAAGAGACTACTTCGACAACAAGTTCGACTCTCACAAGCAAGAGAATGATTCAAGAATGGACGAGATCCGCGCCTTGATGAGGAACCGGCATCCTTCCACTTCTTCATCCTCAAGAAGGAGCCGCTCGAGTTGACACTCCGACGACACCTTCTCCAGCTCAAGTACACCGTCATCGACCATTCTTCGACGAGCCGCGCGTCAAGACCGTCATGCATCTCGCAACCCGCTACATGACAAGCATTCCCAAGAGCAACTCGATGAGCAAGTTCCTCGTCCTCAATCAAACCAAGTCGCTTTTGCTCAAGCTCAAGAACGGCAACGACTACGACGCCAAGATGAAGAACAAGCATGTCTACACCAAGAGGAACAAGACGCCGAGGCTCAACGTCTTCAACAACAACAACGAGAAGCACAAGCTCTTGAGGCGCAACGTGCCCTTCAAGAATCAAGTCGAGACATCGCAAACCGCAATCGCGAACGGCGCAATCAAGAGGAAGCCCTTAGAGAAGAAATCCAAGAGAGGAACTACCAACCGCATGTGCAACGTCAAGCTCGACAATCTCCTCCACAAGCTCGTCAAGCTCCACCTCAACCTCTAATTCAACAAGAGCAAGCTGATCATGGACTTCATCCGCGCCAAGAGCAACATGAGGATGACTATCCTCCACGTCAAGGGCGTCATCATCACCATCGCCAACAACACAATGAAGAGCAACGCTATGGCAAGCTCAAATTCACAATGCCCAAGTTCAATGGAAGCAATGATCACGAAGAATACCTCTCATGGGCATTGAAGGTCGACAAAATTTTCCGTTTACACAACTATGAGGAAGAGAAGAAGATCGCTATGGCATCACTTGAGTTCCAAGACTATGTGCTCATATGATGGGAACAAGTCCTTGAGCACCGTGAAGCAAGAGGTGAACCACCTATCACCACTTGGACTCAAATGATGGAAGTCATGCGAGCACGTTTTGTGCCAACCTACTACAACCGCGATCTGTTCAAGAAGCTACAACTCCTCAAGCAAGGAACAAAGAGTGTTGAAGAATACTACAAAGAAATGGAGATTGCCATGATTCGAGCCAATGTCATGGAAGATGATGAGCAAACAATGGCAGGTTTCTTGAATGGTCTCAATCATCCCATCAAGAAGATTGCCAACTTCCAACCCTACTCCAACCTCATTGAGCTCGTGCATCAAGCTACAAAGGCGGAACATCAAGTGCAAGATGACTTCAAGTACGCCAAGTACTCATCTAAGACTTACGGCTTCCCCAACAATTAAGATTCAACAACTCCTCCAACATCTACATCAACCAAGCCTTCTCCAAGCAATGACGACAAGTCAAGTTACAAGAAAACTTCGTCAAGTTCAAGTCGTATTCCTCCTACTACAAGCAACTTCAAGCCGCGTGCTTCATCATCTACTCCAATCGATGAGACCATCAAGACAAGCTCCTTCAAGTGTTTCACTTGCGGCGGCCGAGGCCACAAGTCCTTCCAATGTATGAACACGCGCACCATGATCCTCAACGATGATGGTACATATGACTCCATGAGTGAAGAGGAGATGGAAGCTCTTGAGCAAGTGGCCATGCACCAGCGCGTAAACGAAGATGAACATGATCAAGTCTTTTGTGATGAGGATTCGAGCCCCGCTCTCGTTGTCTCCAAAGTCTTGACACTTCAACATCAACAAGAAGAAAACCAACGATGCCAAATCTTCCACACTAAGGCCAGCATCAACGGAAGGTCCGTCAAGGTCATCATTGATGGAGGTAGTTGTCACAACTTGGCAAGTGCAGAACTATGCTCCAAGCTTCAATTGGTCAAGAGGAAGCACCCGCACCCCTACAAGGTTCAATGGCTAAGTGACTCCGGCACTATACGAGTTGAGCATACGGTCCAAGACTCCTTCAAAATTGGTGCTTATGAAGATACTTTGGAGTGTGATGTGGTCCCAATGACCGTTTGCCACCTCCTTCTTGGTCGACCATGGCAATTCGACCGTGGTGTCATCCACAATGGGCATACCAATCACTATAGCTTCAAGATGAAAGGCAAGGAATACGTGCTACGACCTATGTCTCCTAGTCAAGTGATACCGACAAACAAGCCACCCATCATGGAGAGAAGAGTGAGAAAGTGACCCACCCAAAAGTGAGTGAGAGCCACAAGCCCAACTTGAGCGCCTCTTCGCCTAGAGAGAAAAATCTCATCCTATTTGCCACCAAAAGTGAGATGAGAGAAGTGTGTGAGAACCCATCGAGTGTGATGCACTTTGTCCTTGTGTGCAAGGATGGAGAACCAAAAACTAACACCATTCACGAGCTACCTTTGGTGTTTCAATCTCTTTTGCAGGAATTTCAAGATGTTTTTCCCGATGAGCTACCTCCAGGTCTACCTCCTCTTTGAGGCATTGAGCATCGAATCGATCTCATCCCCGGAGCGCCACTTCCAAACAAAGCTCCATACCGTGTCAATCCCGAAGAAACCAAGGAAATTCAACGGCAAGTACAACAACTAATCAACAACGGTCATGTACGTGAAAGCTTAAGCCCTTGTGCCGTTCCCGTTATACTTCTGTCTAAGCCCGATGGAAGTTTCCGCTTATGTTCCGATTGTAGACCCATAAATGCCATTACCTTTCGATATAGGCATCCCATTCCTCGCTTAGATGATATGCTTGATAAACTTAGTGGAGCCAACTTTTTCTCAAAAATTGATCTTAAAAGTGGCTATTATCAAATCCGCATTCAAGAAGGTGATGAATGGACAACTGCTTTCAAAACCAAATTTGGCTTATATGAGTGGTTAGTGATGCCTATGGGTTTATCGGAAGCTCCCGGAACTTTCGTGCGTATTATGCATCATGTGCTTAGACCTTATATTGGAGTCTTTGTTGTGGTTTACTTTGATGATATGCTTGTGTTTAGCAAAACCATGAAAGAGCGTATTAATCATGTTAAATCTGTTTTGCAAACTCTTCGCAAGGAAAGCCTTTATGCGAACTAGAAAAAAATGCACTTTTGGCATTGACAAAGTTGTTTTCTTGGGTTTCGTTGTATCTTCCAAGGGTGTCCATGTTGATGAAACTAAAATTTAAGCAATTAAAACTTGGCCCAACCCACCAATTTGCAACAAGTGTGAAGTTTTCTTGGTCTTGCAGGATTTAATCGCTGCTTTGTGAAAAACTTTAGCACAATTGCCGCTCCTTTACATGCTTTGAGTAAGAAGAATACCCCTTTTGTTTGGTGATCTTTGCAATCCACCGCTTTTGATGAGCTCAAGTCTTTGCTTACTCATGCTCCGATTCTTGCTTTGCCCAACTTTGAGAAAACTTTTGAGGTTCATTGTGATGCAAGTGGTACCGGAATTGGCAGAGTTTTGATGCAAGAAAAATGAGCCATTGCTTATTTTAGTGAAAAACTCTCTGGTGCTCAACTTAACTATCCCATCTATGATAAAGAATTGTATGCTTTAGTGCGTGTGCTACATGTTTGGGAACATTACCTTAGACCTCATGAATTTGTCATCCATACCGATCATGAAACACTTAAGTACTTAAAAGGTCAAAATAAGTTGAACAAGCGTCATGCCAAATGGAGTGAATTTATTGAATCTTTCCCATATGTGATCAAGTACATTAAGGGTAAAGAAAATGTTGTTGCGGATGCACTTTCACGCATATGCACACTTGTCACTCAACTTGAGTTGAATGTTATTGGCTTTGAACACACAAATGAATTGTACGCTAATGATCCATCTTTTGCTATTCCTTATGCTAAGTGTTTAATGCATACTTCTTGGGAACAATATTATTTAAAGGATGCATATCTTATGAGAGCTAACAAACTATGCATCCCCGAGTCTTCTCTTCGTTTGCTCCTTTTGCAAGAGGCTCATGGAGGCGGACTCATGGGACACTTTGGACGCGACAAGACGTTCGCTACGCTCTCCAAGAACTATTATTGGCCCAAGATGTTCTGTGACGTCTCATGCTTCACTACCCGATGCTCTACATGTCGCAAAGCTAAGTCTACAGCTCAATCTCATGGTCTTTACATGCCTCTTCCTATTCCTTATCAACCTTGGGAAGACATTAGCATGGATTTTATACTTGGTTTGCCTAGAACTCAAAATGGCAAGGATTCCGTCTTTCTTGTTGTGGATAGATTTTCTAAGATGGCACATTTCATTCCTTGCAACAAGATAGACGATGCTTCAAATATTGCCAATATATTTTGTAGGGAAATCTTGCGACTTCATGGAGTGCCAAAGACAATTGTCTCGGACCACGACGTCAAGTTCTTGAGTTACTTTTGGAAGACCCTATGCGCCAAGCTCGACATCAAGCTATTATTCTCTTCGGCATACCATCCTCAAACCGACGGCCAAACGGAGGTGACGAACCATACACTCTCCACTCTACTTCGCGTGTTGATCAAGAGGAACATCAAGGAGTGGGAAGAGTGTCTACCCATCGCCGAGTACGCCTACAACCGTGCAAGACATTCGACGACCGGAAAGTCCCCCTTCGAGGTCGTCTACGGCTTCAACCCATTGTCCCCTTTGGACATTCTACCTCTTCCTCTACAAGAGCGAACCAACCTCGACGCAAGTGCTCATGCAAGCTACATCAAGAAATTGCATGAAGATACAAGGCACCGCATCGAGCGACAAGTACAACAACTAGCAACCAATCTCAATGTCAACAAGCAACCCATGGTCTTCAACATTGGTGATCTAGTGTGGCTACACCTTCGCAAGGACCGCTTCCCCAACGAACGCAAGTCCAAGCTTCTCCCTCGAGCCGATGGACCTTTCAAGGTGCTAGCACGCTACAACGACAACGCCTACAAGATCGACCTACCTCGAGACAAGTACAATGTGAGCGACATCTTCAACGTCAAGGACCTCGCACCTTACCATGGAGATGAAGCTTTTGATCCGAGGTTGGATCTCTCCCAAGGGGGGGGAGATGATGTGGAGCATCCCTCGCTCATCCCCATGGACGCATCTACATCTCCCTCAACACCACGTGGACCCATGACACGAGCCCGAGCTAAGGCTATAAAAGATCAGGTGAACTCGCTCCTCTCCGAACTCCCTCTTCCTTCTCCCGAGACATGGCCACTACCTCATTCGGAAACCCTATGTGTGATTAGGTACATGGAGGTGAGCCAAGGAACAACTACTTGCAAGAGCCAAGACGGCGAGGACCCCAAGCGTGTTGAAGAAGAAGAAGAGATGCTGCTGAAGCTACAGGCTTCGGACGTCCGACCGAGTCCGGACGTCCGACGACTCCCAGGCCACGGACGACCGACGCCCTCCGGACGTCCTGCAGCTGGGCACCCGAATGGAAACTACGGACGACCGAAGCCACCAGACGTTCGACCGATGCACGCCCGAGCCAAATCTACGGACGACCTACGATCTCCGGACGTCCGGACCGTCACGAAGCTCCGGACGACCGACCCCCTCCGGACGTCCGACGCGCCCATGACAGAGCTGATTGTATGGACGCCCGAGCCCGACCGGATGTCTGGACCTTCCTGAGCCTCCGGACGTCCAACGCCTTCCGGACGTCCGACGCCTGAGTGACCGCACCTACGGGCTGGAGCCCTTGTACCACTTCGCTTTGACTTCCATTTGCACTAAGACTATAAATAGGACGCCACCACCTCCTAGGGAGTGTTAGCATTGGTTTAGCTCATATTTGTGTGAGAGCCTTGCTCATCCACTTGGTTACTTCTCCTCGGAGCTCACGACCTCTTCGGAGAAGATCCCCCAAGCAGATTCAAGACCCCTTTCTAGGGAAGAACATCAAGACCTCCGTACGGAGAAGAACGGTTCCTTTGTATCCTTACCTTTGTTGATTGTGGATCATATGTTACTCTATGTTGTCGGTGATCTAGCACTCGTGTGATTGATTCTATGTCGGTTTCGTGATTCTCTCTCATTTTCCCCGTGTTTTCCCCTTTGTGCTTCCGCGTGTTCTTCGTGATTCCCCGTAGGATCCACTCGAAACGTGAAAGATTGTCCACCTAGGGTTCCGCCCTACATCACATTCTAACTAAAAGAAGCGTGCGTGATGGTAATAACAAGCACACATGGTTCTTGGAACAAGATGTGTGTTGACATTGCCTATTGCGGTGCACCCTATGGTGGAAACGCCACGTACGTGGCCGAGAAATAGTGCCCATGTTATGCCGTCCGGGAATAGTGCCACACTTAGAAATTATAGAACCGTCAATAAATTTTGAGCCTGTGTCCCATCACATTCCAAATCGCAAACCTGTTCACACCGATCAAAACCTAAACGGTTTCCCACTTAGGAGTGTATTAGTACTCGGTTATAAATACTACTACTCCAAGATGACTGCACATTCCTTGTCGGGGGTTTGATGCGACATATGCCAAGGGATGGCTTATCATGGTGGGAGCTAGTAACACATCGCCGGTGCCTGGAAACAGGATAAGGAGTAAACATGTACACCGACGTATCTTATCCAGGTTCAGAGCTCTCCTAGGAGATAACACCCCTGGTCCTGCTCCGCGGGGTCTCCGCATGATCACTAGATCAACAAGTAGCTACAAGCTTGCTCCTTGAGCTGTTCGGCTAGAGGAAGAGGAAGGGCTGGGCTAGCTCTATTCCTCTATCTACGTGTGTGTATTCTCTAAAAGGCTGAACCCTTTGCATGGGTGTCCTGGGGGGGTTTATATAGGCCTACTCCCCCAGGGGTACAATGGTAATCCAGCCGGGTGTAGGCCCGGGCCGTCAATGTTTAGGGTCGTCGGCTTCTCCGCCGGTTGCTGGGGCCCGCTGCTTGGTGGGTCTCGGCGGCTGCCGGGGTCTCGGCCGATAGGTAGGGCCCACCGCCTATGGGTCAGCTGCTCATCACTGTAGCCATGCCTCTGATGATGAGAGCTTGGTCGGAGGGAGCGTGGCAACAGTACCGCCGCCTAGTGGGCGTTCACTGTAGCCACACCCCGTCTTATCTGGTTAATGGTGCACAAACTTCAAGGGAAGAGGAGGGTCAGCTAATAGGAGTCGGCCTCCCCTTATGCCGACTGGTCAGGGCTTGCCACCTGGTGGCATCTCACGGACAGGTAGGGCCCGCCGCCTGCGGACCGTACCGACAGCCCGTCGTGGGAGCATGGCTGCCTCTGCCATGGATGATGTCATGGGCAGCATGGCAACAGTGTCGCGCCGGGCTAGGGATGACCGCCCGGTACGCGGCACTATGGCCACGTCCGCCCCTGGATTCGGGGGTGGCAGGATGTACTGTAGCCATGTCCCGTCTCATCGTGGTTATGTGGGCGCAAACTTTGAGGGCGTGTGAGTGGGCCGCCTGCTAGGAGTCGGCCGCTCTGGTGGCCGCATGTTAGGATTCGGCCCGCGTCAGGGCCGTCTTCGGGCCTTGCTGCCTTCCGGCACCCGGCCGTTCAGACCAGCCGGCCACCCGAAGGCGGTCCCTTGTTTTTGATACTTGAGGGGCGCAGTCGGCCCCGATGTCTTGAAATGTCATGTGGAGCAGATAGGGCTACCCGTAGTCATTTTCTCCGACAGTAGTCCCCGAAGCAGGTGGGGCATCGCGGCTGAGAGGGCGAGAGGCCTCGACAGCTTCCTACTTCAAAGAGCCGACAGCTAGGAGTCGACCGCGATCAAGCATGTTGTCTGGTGAATTCGAAATGCGTAGGCGGGAGCTAGGTGGCACGTTTGCTGGGCGCTGGGCCAGCTACCCGCTGACCGTGCGCCACACGGCGCCAGCCGGCCAAACTAGCCTGCAAGCCCATGCGCGCGACGGGACGTCGCCGCAGGCTGGGGCCCGCAACTACCGAGCCTCGGCACACGCGCGGTTCTTCTGTGGCCGAGGCGGACGGTTGGCATTCCGGTGCACAGTAAATGTTTGTCGTTACTGCACGGTAAACGTGGGGTCCTAGTCTCGTGGGCGCAGTTAATACCACGATCCCCACGCCCCGAACACTCATCTCCGCCGCCCGGGGCTATAAATGTTGGGGAACGTTGCAGAAAACAAAAATTTTCTTACTCGTTTCACCAAGATCATCTAGGAGTTCATCTAGCAACGAGTGATTAGATGCATCTACATACCATTGTAGATCGCGAGCGGAAGCGTTCAAAAGAACGGTGATGATGTAGTCGTACTCGACGTGATTCAAATCACCGATGACCAGCGCCGAACGGACGGCACCTCCGCGTTCAACACACGTACGGGACGGGAGACGTCTCCTCCTTCTTGATCCAGCAAGGGGGAAGGAGAGGTTGATGAAGATCCAGCAACACGACGACGTGGTGGTGGATGCAGGGCGTCACAGAAGCAGGGCTTCGTCGAGACTACGAGGGAGAGACGTAACGGGGGGAGATGGAGGCGCCAGGGGCTGGTGTAAAATCCCTCCTCTCCCCCCCACTATATATAGGGGTGCCAGGGGGGGCGCCGGCCCTAGTAGATGGCATCTACTAGGGGGGCGGCAGCCAAGGGGAGGTTTCCCTCCCCCCCAAGGCACCTAGGGGTGCCTTCCACCACATGGACTCTTCCATGGTGGAAACCCTAGGTGCATGGGCCTATAGGGGCTGGTGCCCTTAGCCCATCTAGGCCAAGGCGCACCCCCTACAGCCCATGTGGCCCCCCGGGACAGGTGGCCCCACCCGGTGGACCCCCGGGACCCTTCCGGTGGTCCCGGTACAATACCGATAACCCCGAAACTTGTCCCGATGCCCGAAATAGCACTTCCTATATATAATTCTTTACCTCCGGACCATTCCGGAACTCCTCATGACGTCCGGGATCTCATCCGGGACTCCGAACAACATTCGGGTTTCTGCATATACATATCTTCATAACCCTAGCGTCACCGAACCTTAAGTGTGTAGACCCTACGGGTTCGGGAGACAAGCAGACATGACCGAGACGACTCTCCGGTCAATAACCAACAGCGGGATCTGGATACCCATGTTGGCTCCCACATGCTCCACGATGATCTCATCGGATGAACCACGATGTCGAGGATTTAATCAATCCCGTATGCTATTCCCTTTGTCTATCGATATGTTACTTGCCCGAGATTCAATCATCGGTATCCCAATACCTCGTTCAATCTCGTTACCGGCAAGTCACTTTACTCGTACCGTAATGCATGATCCCGTGACCAGACACTTGGTCACTCTGAGCTCATTATGATGATGCATTACCGAGTGGGCCCAGTGATACCTCTCCGTCATACGGAGTGACAAATCCCAGTCTTGATCCATGTCACCCAACAGACACTTTCGGAGATACCCGTAGTCTACCTTTATAGTCACCCAGTTACGTTGTGACGTTTGGCATACCCAAAGCACTCCTACGGTATCCGGGAGTTACATGATCTCATGGTCTAAGGAAAAGATACTTTGACATTGGAAAACTCTAGCAAACGAACTATACGATCTTGTGCTATGTTTAGGATTGGGTCTTGTCCATCACATCATTCTCCCAATGATGTGATCTCGTTATCAATGACATCCAGTGTCCATAGTCAGGAAACTATGACTATCTGTTGATCAACGAGCTAGTCAACTAGAGGCTCACTAGGGACATGTCGGTGTCTGTTATTCACACATGTATTACGATTTCCGGATAACACAATTATAGCATGAATAAAGACAATTATCATGAACAAGGAAATATAATAATAATGCTTTTATTATTGCCTCTAGGGCATATTTCCAACAGTCTCCCACTTGCACTAGAGTCAATAATCTAGTTACATTGTGATGAATCGGACACCCATAGAATTCTGGTGTTGATCATGTTTTGCTCTAGGGAGAGGTTTAGTCAACGGATCTGCTATATTCAGGTCCGTATGTACTTTACAAATCTCTATGTCTCCATCTTGAACATTTTCACGAATGGAGTTGAAGCGACGCTTGATGTGCCTTGTCTTCTTGTGAAACCTGGGCTCCTTGGCAAGTGCAATAGCTCCAGTGTTATCACAGAAGAGCTTGATCGGCCCCGACGCATTGGGTATGACTCCTAGGTCGGTGATGAACTCCTTCACCCTTATTGCTTCATGTGCTGCCTCCGAGGCTGCCATGTACTCCGCTTCACATGTAGACCCCGCCACGACGCTTTGCTTGCAACTGCACCAGCTTACTGCCCCACCATTCAAAATATACACGTATCCGGTTTGTGACTTAGAGTCATCCAGATCTGTGTCGAAGCTAGCGTCGACGTAACCCTTTACGACGAGCTCTTCGTCACCTCCATAAACGAGAAACATTTCCTTAGTCCTTTTCAGGTACTTCAAGATATTCTTGACCGCTGTCCAGTGTTCCTTGCCGGGATTACTTTGGTACCTTCCTACCAAACTGACGGCAAGGTTAACATCAGGTCTGGTACACAACATGGCATACATAATAGAACCTATGGCTGAGGCATAGGGGATGACGCTCATCTCTTCTATATCTTCTGCCATGGTCGGACATTGAGCTGAGCTCAATTTCACACCTTGTAACACAGGCAAGAACCCCTTCTTGGATTGATCCATATTGAACTTCTTCAATATCTTATCAAGGTATGTGCTTTGTGAAAGACCTATGAGGCGTCTTGATCTATGCCTAATATATAAGCAGCTTCTCCAAGGTCCTTCATTGAAAAACTTTTATTCAAGTAGGCCTTGATGCTGTCCAAGAGTTCTATATCATTTCCCATCAAAAGTATGTCATCTACATATAATATGAGAAATGCTACAGAGCTCCCACTCACTTTTTTGTAAACGCAGGCTTCTCCATAAGTCTGTGTAAACCCAAACGCTTTGATCATCTCATCAAAGCGAATGTTCCAACTCCGAGATGCTTGCACCAGCCCATAAATCGAGCGTTGGAGCTTGCACACTTTGTCAGCATTCTTAGGATCGACAAAACCTTCCGGCTGCATCATATACAATTCTTCCTTAAGGAAACCATTAAGGAATGCCGTTTTGACGTCCATTTGCCATATTTCGTAATCATAGAATGCGGCAATTGCTAACATGATTCAGACGGACTTCAGCTTCGCTACCGGCGAGAAAGTCTCATCGTAGTCAACCCCTTGAACTTGTCGATAACCCTTAGCGACAAGCCGAGCTTTATAGATGGTCACATTACCATCCGCGTCTGTCTTCTTCTTAAAGATCCATTTATTTTCTATGGCTCGCCGCTCAACGGGCAAGTCAGTCAAAGTCCATACTTTGTTTTCATACATGGATCCTATCTCGGATTTCATGGCTTCCAACCATTTGTCGGAATCCGAGCCCGCCATTGCTTCTTCATAGTTCGAAGGTTCACCGTTGTCTAACAGCATGATTTCCAAGACAGGGTTGTCGTACCACTCTGGTGCGGAACGTGTCCTTGTGGACCTTCGAATTTCAGTAGGGGCTTGATCAGAAGTATCTTGATCATTGTCATTAACTTCCTCTCTAGTCGGTGCAGGCACCTCAGGAACATTTTCTTGAGTTGCGCCATTTTCCGGTTCAAGAGGTAATACTTCATCAAGCTCTACTTTCCTCCCACTTACTTCTTTCGAGAGAAACTCTTTCTCCAGAAAGGACCCATTCTTGGCAACAAAGATCTTGCCTTCGGATCTGAGGTAGAAGGTGTACCCAATAGTTTCTTTTGGGTATCCTATGAAGACGCATTTTTCCGATTTGGGTTCGAGCTTTTCAGGTTGTAGTTTCTTGACATAAGCATCGCATCCCCAAACTTTTAGAAACGACAGCTTAGGTTTCTTCCCAAACCATAATTCATACGGTGTCGTCTCAACGGATTTCGACGGAGCCCTATTTAAAGTGAATGCGGCAGTCTCTAAAGCATAGCCCCAAAAAGAAAGCGGTAAATCGGTAAGAGACATCATAGATCGCACCATATCTAACAGAGTGCGATTACGACGTTCGGACACACCATTACGCTGAGGTGTTCCAGGCGGCGTGAGTTGTGAAACTATTCCACATTTTCTTAAGTGTGCCCCAAACTCATGACTCAAGTATTCTCCTCCACGATCTGATCGTAGAAACTTGATTTTCCTGTCACGTTGATTTTCAACCTCACTCTGAAATTCCTTGAACTTTTCAAAGGTTTCAGACTTGTGTTTCATTAAGTAGATATACCCATACCTACTTAAATCATCAGTGAGGGTGAGAACATAACGATAGCCACCGCGAGCCTCAACACTCATTGGACCGCACACATCAGTATGTATGATTTCCAATAAGTCGGTTGCTCGTTCCATTGTTCCTGAGAACGGAGTCTTGGTCATTTTACCCATAAGGCATGTTTCGCATGTGTCAAATGATTCATAATCAAGAGACTCTAAAAGTCCATCAGCATGGAGCTTCTTCATGCGTTTGACACCTATGTGACCAAGGCGGCAGTGCCACAGGTATGTGGGACTAGCATTATCAACCTTACTTCTTTTGGTACTCACATTATGAACATGTGTAGCATCATGTTCGAGATTCATAAAGAATAAACCATTCACCATAGGAGCATGACCATAAAACATATCTCTCATAAAAATGGAACAACCATTATTCTCAGATTTAAAAGAGTAGCCATCTCGAATTAAACGAGATCCTGATACAATGTTCATGCTCAAAGCTGGCACTAAATAACAATTATTAAGGTTTAAAACTAATCCCGAAGAGAGATGCAGAGGTAGCGTGCCGACGGCGATCACATTGACCTTGGAACCATTCCCGACGCGCATCGTCACCTCGTCCTTTGCCAGTTTCCGCTTATTCCGCAGCCCCTGCTTTGAGTTACAAATGTGAGCAACTGCACCGGTATCAAATACCCAGGAGCTACTACGGGCACTAGTAAGGTACACATCAATTACATGTATATCACATATACCTTTTGTTTTGCCGGCCTTCTTATCCGCTAAGTACTTAGGGCAGTTCCGCTTCCAGTGACCGCTTCTCTTGCAATAAAAGCACTCAGTCTCGGGCTTGGGTCCATTCTTTGGCTTCTTCCCGGCAGCTTGCTTGCCGGGCGCGGCAACCTCCTTGCCGTCCTTCTTGAAGTTCTTTTTACCCTTGCCTTTCTTGAACTTAGTGGTTTTATTGACCATCAACACTTGATGTTCCTTCCTGACTTCTACCTCTGCTGATTTCAGCATAGCAAATACTTCAGGAATGGTCTTTTCCATCCCCTGCATATTGAAGTTCATCACAAAGCTCTTGTAGCTTGGTGGAAGCGACTGGAGGATTCTGTCAATGACCGCATCATCCGGGAGATTAACTCCCAGCTGAGTCAAGTGGTTATGCAACCCAGACATAGTGAGTATGTGCTCACTGACAGAACTGTTTTCCTCCATCTTACAGCTGAAGAATTTGTCGGAGACTTCATATCTCTCGACCCCGGCATGAGCTTGGAAAACCATTTTCAGCTCTTCGAACATCTCATATGCTCCATGTCTCTCAAAACGCTTTTGGAGCCCCGGCTCTAGGCTGTAAAGCATGCCGCACTGAACGAGGGAGTAGTCATCGAAACATGCCTGCCAAGCGTTCATAACATCTTGTTCTGCAGGGAGAACGGGTGCGTCACCAAGCGGTGCTTGTAGGACATAATCTTTCTTGGCAGCTATGAGGATGATCCTCAGGTTCCGGACCCAGTCCGTATAGTTGCTGCCATCGTCTTTCAGCTTGGTTTTCTCTAGGAACGCGTTGAAGTTGAGGACTACGTTGGCCATTTTAATCTACAAGACATATTGTAAAATATTTAGACTAAGTTCATGATAATTAAGTTCAACTAATCAAATTATTAATGAACTCCCACTTAGATTAGACATCCCTCTAGTCATCTAAGTATTACATGATCCGAGTTAAACTAGACCGTGTCCGATCATCACGTGAGACGGACTAGTCAACATCGGTGAACATCTTCATGTTGATCGTATCTTCTATACGACTCATGCTCGACCTTTCGGTCTTCCGTGTTCCGAGGCCATGTCTGTACATGCTAGGCTCGTCAAGTCAACCTAAGTGTTTGCATGTGTAAATCTGTCTTACACCCGTTGTATGTGAACGTCTGAATAAAACACCGGATCATCACGTGGTGTTTTGAAACAGCGAATTGTCGCAACGGTGCACAGTTAGGGGGAACACTTCTTGAAATTAGTATGAGGGATCACCTTATTTACTACCATCGTTCTAAGTAAACAAGATGAAAAACATGATAAACATCACATGCAATCAAATAATAAACGTGACATGATATGGCCAATATCACATAGCTCCTTTGATCTCCATCTTGGGGCTCCATGATCATCTTGTCACCGGCTTGACACCATGATCTCCATCATCATGATCTCCGTCATCGTGTCTCCATGAAGTTGCTCGCCAACTATTACTTCTACTACTATGGCTAACGCGTTTAGCAATAAAGTAAAGTAATTTACATGGCGTTTCTTGATGACACGCAGGTCATATAAAAGAATAAAGACAACTCCTATGGCTCCCGCCGGTTGTCATACTCATCGACATGCAAGTCGTGATTCCTATTACAATAGCATGAACATCTCATACATCACATATAGATCATTCATCATTCATCACAACTTTGGCCATATCACATGACAAACCACTTGCTGCAAAAACAAGTTAGACGTCCTCTAATTGTTGTTGCAAGTTTTACGTGGCTGAATTAGGGTTCTAGCAAGAACGTTTTCTTACCTACGTTAAAGCCACAACGTGATTTGTCAACTTCTATTTACCCTTCATAAGGACCCTGTTCATCGATTCCGCTCCAACTAAAGTAGGAGAGACAGACACCCGCCAGCCACCTTATGCAACTAGTGCATGTTAGTCGGTGGAACCGGTCTCACGTAAGCGTACGTGTAAGGTTGGTCCGGGCCGCTTCATCCCACAATACCGCTGAAGCAAGAAAGGACTAGTAACGGCAAGAAAGTTGACAAATCTATGCCCACAACAAATTGTGTTCTACTCGCACAAGAAGAACTACGCATAGACCTAGCTCATGATGCCACTGTTGGGGAACGTTGCAGAAAACAAAAAATTTCTTACTCGTTTCACCAAGATCATCTAGGAGTTCATCTAGCAACGAGTGACTAGATGCATCTAGATACCTTTGTAGATCGCGAGCGGAAGCGTTCAAAAGAACGGTGATGATGTAGTCGTACTCGACGTGATTCAAATCACCGATGACCAGCGCCGAACGGACGGCACCTCCGCGTTCAACACACGTACGGGACGGGAGACGTCTCCTCCTTCTTGATCCAGCAAGGGGGAAGGAGAGGTTGATGAAGATCCAGTAGCACGACGGCGTGGTGGTGGATGCAGGGCGTCATAGAAGCTGGGCTTCGCCGAGACTACGAGGGAGAGACGTAACGGGGGGAGATGGAGGCGCCAGGGGCTGGTGTAAAATCCCTCCTCTCCCCCCACTATATATAGGGGTGCCAGGGGGGGCGCCGGCCCTAGTAGATGGCATCTACTAGGGGGGGCGGCGGCCAAGGGGAGGTTTCCCTCCCCCCCAAGGCACCTAGGGGTGCCTTCCACCACATGGACTCTTCCATGGTGGAAACCCTAGGCGCATGGGCCTATAGGGGCTGGTGCCCTTGGCCCATCTAGGCCAAGGCGCACCCCCTACAGCCCATGTGGCCCCCCGGGATAGGTGGCCCCACCCGGTGGACCCCGGGACCCTTCCGGTGGTCCCGGTACAATACCGATAACCCCGAAACTTGTCCCGATGCCCGAAATAGCACTTCCTATATATAATTCTTTACCTCCGGACCATTCCGGAACTCCTCGTGACGTCCGGGATCTCATCCGGGACTCCGAACAACATTCGGGTTTCTGCATATACATATCTTTATAACCCTAGCGTCACTGAACCTTAAGTGTGTAGACCCTACGGGTTCGGGAGACAAGCAGACATGACCGAGACGACTCTCCGGTCAATAACCAACAGCGGGATCTGGATACCCATGTTGGCTCCCACATGATCCACGATGATCTCATCGGATGAACCACGATATCGAGGATTTAAGTAATCCCGTACGCTATTCCCTTTGTCTATCGATATGTTACTTGCCCGAGATTCGATCGTCGGTATCCCAATACCTCGTTCAATCTCGTTACCGGCAAGTCACTTTACTCGTACCGTAATGCATGATCCCGTGACCAGACACTTGGTCACTCTGAGCTCATTATGATGATGCATTACCGAGTGGGCCCAGTGATACCTCTCCGTCATACGGAGTGACAAATCCCAGTCTTGATCCATGTCACCCAACAGACACTTTCGGAGATACCCGTAGTCTACCTTTAGAGTCACCCAGTTACGTTGTGACATTTGGCATACCCAAAGCACTCCTACGGTATCCGGGAGTTACATGATCTCATGGTCTAAGGAAAAGATACTTTGACATTGGAAAACTCTAGCAAACGAACTATACGATCTTGTGCTATGTTTAGGATTGGGTCTTGTCCATCACATCATTCTCCCAATGATGTGATCTCGTTATCAATGACATCCAGTGTCCATAGTCAGGAAACCATGACTATCTGTTGATCAACGAGCTAGTCAACTAGAGGCTCACTAGGGACATGTCGGTGTCTGTTATTCACACATGTATTACGATTTCCGGATAACACAATTATAGCATGAATAAAGACAATTATCATGAACAAGGAAATATAATAATAATGCTTTTATTATTGCCTCTAGGGCATATTTCCAACAATAAATAGGGGGGGAGGGGAGTGGCAGACGCACGCACGCCCTACTCTCCCTTCGCCATCCTTCTTCTCCTCTCCACTGCCGCCGCAGTTCGTCGCCCCCAATCCCATCCACCTCTCAGCGCCGTTGCTCCGCCGCGGGCTTGCACTCGTTGTCGTGCCGTGCTTCCATCGAGCTCCAAGTGCTCATGGCACGCGAGTGGGCAAGCTCCGGGGCTTGGGATGGCTCCAACGTCCACGAGGATCACCTCGACTTCCTCCGCCAAATGCGGCGGCTGCCCGGCGAGGTACGCCTACCGCCCAAGAGGGAGATCTTGTCGGCGCCGTAGCAAGGAGAACGCGTCGTCTTCCGGTTGCATTTCCTTCGCGGCTTCGGCCTGCCGGCGAGCGGCTTCTTCCGCTCCTTCCTCCAATTCTATCGACTCCAGCCGCACCACCTCACGCCGAACACGGTGGTGCTATTGTCCACCTTCATGACTCTCTGCGAGGGTTACCTCGGCATCCTCCCCACCCTTGAGCTCTGGGGGGAGTTCTTATACACCAAGCTCGGCACTGCCGCCAAGGGGAAGGCGGCTCAGTGCGGAGCTTTCATCGCAGTGCAGCGTCCAGGCGCCAAGAACTGCTTCCCGACCATCAGCTCGACACAGTCAGTCAAGATGTGACAAAAATCTTACTTTTATGTCAAGAACGTCCACCCGGCGGCGGACTTTGTCGGCCTGCTGGCTTATGTAGTCGACCCACCGGCTAAGCCCCGCGCCAACTGGGCGTTTCAGCCGAAGACGCTGTCGGCCGCCTCCTCCGCCGCCATCGCGCGGCTTAAGGTGATGACGGTGGTAGAAGGACTCAAGGGGTCGGACCTGTTGACCGCCTTCGTGGTGTGCCGGGTGTTGCCCCATCAAGGCCGGCCTCACATGATCAGCCAGATGAGCGGGCATCAAGACCCGTGCCGGATGTGCACCAGGGAGATGTCGGGCGGGGATGTGACGCCCGGATAATTAAGCTATAATAACCCTTCGCTAATGATGCCACGTCACCATGATTATTGTGGCTAATCTCGCGTTAGTTCGAAACCTATTCGAATTCAAATTCCAAATCAAGAAAACAATAAATTATTTTCAAATATTAAAACTAAAATGTTGGTGTGTTGCCAAATAATGCATAGGTAATTATTGTGGAGAAACCACAATTTTATAAAAGGTTTAAGTTCACTAAAATATTTAAAACTGCAGCAAAACATTTAACTAACTACCCTTTTCAATTTGATAAAATATTAAACTATTTGTTTTATGCCAAAAACTTATGGGGCAGTGGCATACTTATTAAAGCCAAAATAGGAACCAATGGTGTAGTTTATAAAACCAAATTCAAAAGGAAACTAAAATAAAAATAGTAAAAAAAAGAAAATTATGAAAAGATAAAAAGAAAGAACCAGCAGCCCCGGCCCAACTGGGCCATGTCCCAGCCAGGCCGGCCCACCCCGGCGCCCTACTAGGCCACCCCGACCCCCCTGGTCAAACCCTAACCCCATCCCACTCCCCACTCGCCCCAACGTCTCTCTCTCGTTCCCCCGTTTTGGATCTGGATCGGGCGCCCCTCACCTCACCTCACCGCTCGATGGTGCCTCTCATCACGCCGACCGCGTCGCCCCCGGAACCCGTCGGCTGGAACGCCTCGCCACCCTCCTCCTCCTGACGCGCCAGCGCACGAAGGCTGCTGCCAGCCGGCGCGACCTCCGCCCTCGCGCCACCGCTGACCGGCGCCTGCTCTTCCCCGTCCCCCTGGCCAAACTGTGGCCATGCCCCGGCGAGCGCGCCCGCGCTCGAGGACTGCCGCGACAACACCGACGCCAACACCACCCCGATTGCCACCTCGTCGGACTGCCTCCATGTCGTCCTCTCCGTCGCCTACTCGTCCCCATCCTCCTCCTCGCCGGAACACGTCATGCCTCGCCGCTTCCTCTCCCCATCAACGCTGGTGAGGCCTCGGGCCTCCCTCTCTCTGTCTTCCCGTGCCGTTCGACGCACACACCGCCGTGCCAAGCACGCTCCGGCCTCCTCGCTCAGGTGGCCGTGGCTGCGTCCCCACCCCCATTTCGCCCGCTACTGCTTGCTGTTGCACGGCTGCGGCTTACTATCGCTACTGACACCGGTTGCCGCGCCCGCCCCGCTGCGCTCGTCTGCCGGCGAACACGGCCGCGCGCGTGTCCAGCCGCCCCCGCGCCCGCTCGGGTGCCCAGCCGGGCTCCGCCCGTTAACTTGGCGCCCAGCGCCCACACCCGCCAGCCCACGCGCCCGCTAAGGCTCCCTGGGGCCTATGACAAAGGGCCCCACGCCCAGAACGTTTACACAAAAAAGAAAAGAAAAATAATTAGTAATTAAATAAATAAAATAAATAAATAAAATTTAAAATGTTAATTAAATTAATTAAATAAAGGATTAATTAACTTAATTAATTCGGATTAGATTAACCTAATTATTCAGTTAAAGCTAGTTAACCCTGTCTAATTACTATGAGACTATGACATGCGGGACCCTCACATCAGTTTGACCAGTCAACACCTCTGTTGACTGCTAATGTCATGCTGACATCATGCTGATGCAGTAATGCTAATTTCGAATTAATTTAGTAATAATAATTTAGAAAATGATTTAAAACTTCTTTAAAAAAATATAAAATAATCTGTAACTCGGATGAAAAGACTTTGTACATGAAAGTTGCTCAAAACGACGAGACGAATCCGGATACGCAGCCCGTTCATCCGCCACACATCCCTAACCTATTAGACTCGCAACTTTCTCCCTCTGGTTCATCTGTCAAAAAACGCGAAACACCGGGAATACTTTCTCGGATGTTTTCCCCCTTCGTCGGTATCACCTACTACCACGATCGGGCACACCTAGCATCGTTACTTGTCATGTCATGCATCGATATGCATCTGTTGCATTGTATTCATTGTTTCTTCCCCCTCTTCTCTCTGATAGACTACGAGACCGACGTTGCTGCTGCCCAGTTCGACTACGGAGTTGATGACCCCTCCTTCTTGCCAGAGCAACCAGGCAAGCCCCCCACCCCCCTTGATCACTAGATATCGCCTATTCTTCTCTATACTGCTTGCATTAGAGTAGTGTAGCATGTTACTGTTCGGTTACTCTTATTCTGTTGCATAGCCTGTCATTGTTGCTACAGTCATTGATACCTTACCCGCAATCCTAAATGCTTAGTACAGGATGCTAGTTTATCATCATTGGCCCTACATTCTTGTCAGTCTGCCTTGCTATACTATCGGGCCGTGATCACTTGGGCGGTGATCACGGGTATATACTATACATACACACATGCTATACAGATGGTGACTAAAGTCAGGTCAGCTCGTTGAGTACCCGCAGGTGATTCCGATGTGGGGGCTGGAAGGACTGGTGGCTCCATCCCGGTAGAGGTGGGCCTGGGTTCCTGACGGCCCCGACTGTTACTTTGAGGCGGAGCGACAGGGCAGGTTGAGACCTCCTAGGAGAGAGGTGGGCCTGGCCCTGTTCGGCGTTTGCGGATACTTAACACGCTTAATGAGATCTTGGTATTCTATCTGAGTCTGGCCACTGGCCTATATGCACTAACCAACTACGCGGGAAAGATATGGGCACTCGACGTCGTGGTATCAGCCGAAGCCTTCGTGACGTCAGCGACTGAGCGGCACACGCCAGATTGGACCGTGTAACGTGACTTCCTTTGTAATGGAGGTTGCTAGGTCTGCTTCCGGCCACCCACGCAACGTGCAAGTGTGCAATGGGCGATGGGCCCAGACCCCTGCGCGCATAGGATTTAGACCGGCGTGCTGACCTCTCTGTTGTGCCTAGGTGGGGCTGCGACGTGTTGATCTTCCGAGGCCGGGCATGACCCAGGAAAGTGTGTCCGGCCAAATGGGATCGAGCGTGTTGGGTTATGTGGTGCACCCCTGCAGGGAAGTTAATCTTTTCGAATAGCCGTGTCCCTCGGTAAAAGGACGACCCAGAGTTGTACCTTGACCTTATGACAACTAGAACCGGATACTTAATAAAACACACCCAGACAAGTTCCACAGACAACCCAGTGATCCCTTTTCCACAAGGCGACGAGGAGGGGATCACCGGGTAGGATTATGCTACGCGATGCTACTTGGAGGACTTCAATCTACTCTCTTCTACATGCTGCAAGACGGAGGCTGCCAAAAGCATAGTCTTCGATAGGACTAGCTATCCCCCTCTTATTCTGGCATTCTGCAGTTCAATCCACTCATATGGCCTCCTTACACATATACCCATGCATATGTAGTCTAGCTCCTTGCTTGCGAGTACTTTGGACGAGTACTCACGGTTGCTTTGCTCTCTCTTTTCCCCCATTTTCCTCTTCTTCTCGGAAGCCGCAACCAGACGTTGCATCCCAGGATCCAGACGCCACCGTCGATGATGACTACTACTCTGGAGGTGCCTACTACTACGTGCAGGCCACTGACGACGACCAGGAGTAGTTAGGAGGATCCCAGGCAGGAGGCATGCGCCTATTTCAATCTGTATCCTAGTTTGTGCTAGCCATCTTATGGCAACTTGTTTACTTATGTCTGTACTCAGATATTGTTGCTTCCGTTGACTCGTCTATGATCGAGCACTTGTATTCGAGCCCTCGAGGCCCCTGGCTTGTATTATGATGCTTGTATGACTTATTTTACTTTTAGAGTTGTGTTGTGATATCTTCCCGTGAGTCCCTGATCTTGATCGTACACGTTTGTGTGCATGATTAGTGTACGATTGAATCGGGGGCGTCACAAGTTGGTATCAGAGCCGACTGCCTGTTGGAATCCCCCTTCCGCACTCCTTCGACGAAGTCGAGTCTAGTCACTACAAAACTTTTACTAACTCGGCTGTGAGCCTTATGGGCCCACGTCGCCATTGGGTGGTATTAGGATCTTTTATTCCTCGACCTATACTCCAGGACTCTGATCTCTCTTCTATTCGGGTTAAATGATTTTGCTAAAAAAACAAAACTAACTTTAGGTTCTCGAAAATACTTTCTCCCGGAGAGTCCCTCACTCCCGATGATCGTTTGCTACTCCAGAAGATTCCGAAGATACTCGTTGAAGTTCTCTTGAGACTTTGTGCCCACTTCTTTTGCAATTCCCTACCACCGATAAATCCTTATGGATAACTTATTACCCTTGCCATTCTTACATTCATCCCTAGGTGCTCTTGTTATTACGAGATGCATCGAATTGTTCTTTGTCTTTTAAGAATCTTTTGAGCCATTGCATTGCATATCTTTGCCACATGAATACCCCCTATGGATAATTCCTCACGCTTACCGAGTATCCGTTCTTCCACCGTTGTTCATGTGTTCCACAATGGTCTTCGAAATACTATTCGATCCTCCAAAAATCCTTAGTAGCTTATTGCTCTGCAATACTTGTCTGCTTGCATTGTGGATGCTTTCCATATCTCTGGCAATATTCGTTACCATCCTTAGGCACCGTCATTTTGATCCTATTGATTCAACATGAGTGCGAATGCATGCAATCATCAGTTGATCCTTTTAAATTATCTTTCCGACTCAGACGTCACTTTAAACATGAGCTTGATCTCGACAAATCAAATTGTTGTCGATTTTACCCCTAAGCTTACTCAACCTATCCATCCTTAATCAGAGCATTTGCTTCTGATCCTTTGATTTGGTAATCATAATTCCTTTACATGTGAGCTTTGAATTAGTCAGTTGCTTCTATAATCCAATGCCTTCGCATTGTTTCTTCCTCTGGTTGTGTGCCGATACTCACATCAGTTTCACTATGGACCGTCGGATCCTTTGTTGAAATATCATCCGACAGTGTCCTTCGTATACGAAAACCTCGAGAATTTCTTTCCTGGTACATAATGCCTTGGGTAAATTGTATCCTCTGTTTTTGTCAACCATGCTCTACTATCGAGCTTGTGTTATTTACTATTGAAGCTTGAGGTTTATGCTTCCACGATGCCCTGACGGGTTTAACCTATGCCTTCCTTAATATGTGTGAACTCGAAAGTTTTCACGAGTCATACTCATCTGGTGTTACAGCAGGTAAAACTTTCAACACTAATGCCTTTATCAAAGCGAGAAGTGAATGGGAGGTTATACATTGAAGAAGTGGGAGTCGACCTTGAACCTTGCGTTCATGCCCATGGACACGATGTATAACTTATCATGGAAGTTGCTCGTAAAAATAGTTACGCCTTGCTATAAGTTCATCCCGTATCCGTGGTTTGATCATTTATGATCGAGGTTTCCGACCATGTTCTCCTTTAAATACCATTTCTCATGCAAGTGTAAGCACTTGTCTTCTGTAGAGTAATACCCCAGTCCAACCTCTACTTTGAATTGTCCTTGAGTATTACCCCCTGGTATCTCAAGATTATCACGGAACTGCATAACTTCTTATGAGTTCTTCATCAAGTGCTACATTCTCATTGATTCCAATTTTTCACGGGCTCTGAGTTATTTAACGCTCAAAGACACCAATAACTGACCCAAGTCCACATCGCGATTAAGCAACTCTTGGTAACCTTCATTACTTATGAGTTTGAACTCAATCACGTCATTCCTAGCCTGCTTGGCTATATCCTTGTCGTGCCGATTCTAACTATGCTACCTGGTCCTCTTCCCAGAGCATAATTTTTGACGATGAGCTAAGCTTACGTCGATCTTTCCTCATCATATCATTTCGCTTTGGACAGCAATCTTGCTTTGGAGTTTGTGTCCTAACCATGGTTCCAATAACCTTTCGCTTCATCATTCGTTTGACTTGATTTCATCGTCGATCAATTACATCTTCTTGTAACCTCTCGACAAATTTGTCGTGATCATCATCAACCTTATGAGCTCTTCCAGGATATCAATCAGATTCATGTTGAGAAATACCATCCTTGCCTCGATGATTTGTGTTATCATCAACCACTTTACTGCCTTCCCTCCAACACAAACTTGTTCATGTTTTGTGTTATACCTTGAGTTCCTTGCTACCCAGCATTATTCTTCCTTACCTTGGAATATTACCACCTTTTATGTCAAGAATGTCGTGGGAATTTCACCACTTCTTAAGAATTCTTGGTATGGTGATACTTCTCACCATCACCATTCTTCTTGGGTCCTCGTGTTGATTCCAACCAGGGTACCAACAAGTGAACGGTGCTGTTTGGATTCTGCCCTTCTAGCAACCATATTGCTTTAAGTTAATGGTCGGCCATTCATTCTTAGACTATTGATTATTGAATCACCATTCCAATGTTGGTCGTGCAACCCAGCCCATATTTCGGGTGCACCTTTCAACCATTGTTAAATTGTGTATGTTTTCCTCAAGCATACATCAATATATCATTTTGATCTGACAAATGTTATCTCCTTGTTCACATAATTGTGGAAATCCGTCCTTTGGAAATTTTGATGAATTTTCGTTGAGTTCATCAGCCACCTCCTTGTCCTCTCCTTGGGTTAATGATGAACTCTTGTTAACGGAAATCACTTCATAGTTCATTTCCCAAGAATCTTATAGTGTCATTCCGTCAATTTGTGTTACACCTTTCTTCTCAGGCATCCTGAGTCTGAGGTATCCTGACACCAATCAGATCTGAATATCAGTCAGATATCATGGTTGGAACATGTCTCCAAGAGTTACAACATTGGTCTTTTATGACCTGGTAAGGTGATGTCATTCCTGGCACACCTGGCCGAAGGACCTAGTGTTATAGTTTCTTTTATGACAAGGTTAACCATTTTTCCATGAGGAAATTGAATGCCTTGTTTAATAAGTTTATCCTGATGGATCCTTTGTGTATCCAAAGTCCGGCCCTTGATTGAAACACCATGTCATTGCTACCTCGAAGCATGACTATGATACCCCGCTCATCAACAAGAACATTGGAGGCGCGATGCTAAATGTTTCTTGGTCAGTTATCCAAACACCGTTGTATGGGTAACATCTAGATTAATACTTGCCTCTTATGTGAATGGTTGGGTACTTGCTCTCCTACCCTGATGCCATGTTCTGCTTGTACATGGGAAGGATATACTCCTAATAATTGTGTGTAAACCCAATTTTCCTTTCCATTGTTCTGTTTAATCTGATAATCCCGTTTTCCTATGCATTCTTTTGTTTAACCCTTCCTGAATCTGACTTAACTGAGCAGAGATAATTCCCTGCTTAGGTAGGCACCTTGTTTTACCACTCTGTCTGTAAGACCCTGTTACTATTGTTGATGACATTTTGGTAACCACCGATGGGTGATAACTTTGCCAATTGGTTCGCCTCGTTCAACAAGTAGGAAAATTGCTGTCTCCGTTCCCCGTCCTTGGTACCGACATTGTTCCCAGCATAGCTGACAAGCTATTCATTGACATGCCTCCCTGTCGCGGTTGTGCAAGATGTCACCACCCTTCCTACTCTCAACCCACATGGTGGGCCCATAACCCACAGGTCCACTGGATCGAAACCTGACTCTTCTTTACAACCCGGATTCTAATGTATCATGTGCACTTAGCTTCGTATGTGATTCATGAGCTAAATGCTATACCATTATTCATCCTGGAATCAAACACCATGTTATTCTCGTTGTTCAAACCCCTATTCCAGCTTCTGTCTAGTCATAGAATGATTGCCTACCCGTTTGAAACTTTAGTACCATCGTATATTGCACACAACGAATTCACAGAAATACAACTCATGGGGTACCTTGTGTATTTTCCATTGAATTCACCGTCAGATGCCCAGCTTTGTGGGGATGCGTTCTTCCGCAGTATTTCCCCTTGGTCGCGTTCGTAGGACGATGGAGACCCCGAAAGAAAGGATGACGACTTGATCATGGTAACTTGAAGCAGAGAAATGAAGACATAGACGAAAGGGATCAACCTCTTCGAAAGGGCAGCCAAGATCGAGAAGACTCGTTAGGTTTTTCCCTACCAACACCTCCCCCCTTACTCCACCGCTTAAATCTCGGGACGAGATTTCTTGTAGTGGAGGAGAATTGTGACGCCCGGATAATTAAGCAACAGTAATCCTTCGCTAATGATCCCACGTCACCACAATTATTGTGGCTAATCTCGCATTAGTTCGAAACCTGTTCGAATTCAAATTCAAAATCAAGCAAACAATAAAATATTTTCAAATATTAAAACTTAAATGTTGGGGTGTTGCCAAATAATGCATAGGTAATTATTGTGGAGAAACCACAATTTTATAAAAGGTTTAAGTGCACTAAAATATTTAAAACAATAGCAAAACATTTAACTAACTACCCTTTTCAATTTGATAAAATATTAAACTATTTGTTTTATGTCAAAAACTTATGGGGCAGTGGCATAGTTATTAAAACTAAAATAGGAACCAGTGGTGTAGTTTATAAAACCAAATTCAAAAGGAAACTAAAATAAAAATAGTAAAAAAAGAAAATTATGAAAAGATAAAAAGAAAGCAAACAAAAATTAAAAAAAAGAAAGAACCAGCAGCCCCAGCCCAACTGGGCCATGTCCCAGCTAGGCCGGCCCACCCCGGCGCCCTACTAGGCCACCCTGACCCCCTGGTCAAACCCTAACCTCATCCTACTCCCACTCGCCCCCACGTCTCTCTCTCGTTCCCCCGTTTTGGATCTGGATTGGGCGCCCCTCACCTCACCTCCCCGCTCAACGGCGCCTCTCATCGCGCCGACCGCGTCGCCCCCGGAACCCGTCGGCTGGAACGCCTCGCCGCCCTCCTCCTCCTGACGTGCCAGCGCCCGAAGGCCGCTGCCAGCCGGCTCGACCTCCATCCTCGTGCCGCCGCTGACCGGCGCCTGCTCTTGCTCGTCCCCCTGGCCAAGCTGTGGCCATGCCCCGGTGAGAACGCCCACGCTCGAGGACTGCCGCCACGACCCCGACGCCAACGCCACCCGGATTGCCACCTCGTCGGACTGCCTCCCCGTCGTCCTCTCTGTCGCCTACTCGTCCCCATCCTCCTCCTCGCCGGACCACGTCGTGCCTCGCCGCTTCCTCTCCCCATCAACGCTGGTGAGGCCCCGGGCCTCCCTCTCTCTGTCTTCCCGTGCCGTTCGACGCACACACCTCCGCGCCGAGCGCGCTCCGGCCTCCTCGCTCAGGCGGCCGTGGCTGCGTCCCCCCTGTTTCTCCCGCTACTGCTTGCTGTTGCATGGCTGCGGCTTACTGTCGCTGCTGACACCGGTTGCCGCGCCCGCCCTGCTGCGCTCGTCTGCCGGCGACCACGGCTGCGCGCGTGTCCAGGCGCCTGTAATGCCCCAGATATACTTTCCATATTTGTATCCAACTCTTGCCGTCCCCGGCGCTAAGTTATATTTATTTCTCGGGTTCGGGTCTTTGTCTCCGTGTGTTGTTTTTCTTTTCGTGCATCCCTTATCATGTTATCACGTGCATTGCATTTGCATACATGTTCATCTCATGCATTTGAGCATTTTCCCCGTTGTCCGTTTTGCAATCCGGCGTTCCGTTCTCCTCCGGTGGTCATTTCTACCTTTCTTTCTTGTGTGGGGATTAAACATTTCCGGATTGGACCGAGACTTGTCAAGTGGCCTTGGTTTACTACCGGTAGACCGCCTGTCTAGTTTCGTATCATTTGGACTTCGTTTGATACTCCAACGGTTAACCGAGGGTCCGAAAAGGCCTCGTGTGTGTTGCAGCCCAACACCCCCCAAATTTGGCCCAAAACCCACCAAACTCTGCTCCTTGTCCTAGAGCGTTCGATCACGATCGTGTGGGCGAAAACCGCACCTCATTTGGACTCTCCTAGCTCCACTTATGCCTATTTATACCCCCTCCATTCGGATCTCTTCTTCCCCCGTCCGAAACCCTAGTTAAAAAAAAGCAGATCTCCCCGCGCCGACGGACGTGTCCGGCCCGCGCCGGACAGCGTCCGCTCCACCCCGCCGCCACTCAGCCGCCGCCACGTGGCCCGGGGGACCGCTTCGCCGCCGCCGGCCCGCCAGGCCCGCGGGAAGCCCCCGCGGCCCAGCCGCCTCGCCCCGCCGCCTGGTGCCTCCCGCCGCCAGCGCCGCC
>NC_041381.1:253961283-253969553 GCF_002162155.2 Triticum dicoccoides | reverse complement strand
GCGGCCGCCACCACCGACACCTGGCCGCCGCCGTGCCCCTCCGCCGCCTCCTCGCCGCCTCCTCGTCGCCGGCAGCCGCCACGGCCACGGCCCCCTCGTCGGCGAGCTACAGGAGCTACAGGAGCTCCGGCGTGAGCAGTGTCTCCGGCGCCGCCTCGGGAAGCGTGCCGATCCAGATCTGGATCTGGGCTAGGTTGACCTCTCCCCGAAACCCTAATCTCCCAGATTTTTATGCTATCTTTGACTGCTCGTATCTCCGCAACCGTAGATCCGTTTTAGGCGTATGATATATCAAAATCTTCGACTCGACATGTGCATCATTTCGTTCCATTGCATCATTTGCATTTGGGGTCATCTTGATACCCAAAATGCTGTTAGAAGGAGGCTTCGTGAGTTAAATTGCAGATCCGTTTGTCATTTTTGCTATGTTTAATTCGTGCATGATATGCCTGTGCCCCTTTGGGATGTATTGTGAAGCATTTTGTCTTCTTTCCTGAGGTGGCACCCATGCATTTTTAGGATGTGTGTGTTGTCTTGTGCAAGCTTGCGAAGAGAGGTACCTGAGATTGCAGATTTCAGGGACTTAGTGATTTTTCGCTAAGTCTGGGATATTTTAGTTCATGATGCTATATGTCCAGCTTGTTTCCTAGTGATCCGTGCCTCTTTTGAGGATGATCAGTAAGGGAGTTTTGATATTTATGTCATGCTCTATCCATCCATGTCTTTGTTGGCATTTGTGGAGTGCTCTAGGTTGACTCAATCGAGCTCAACTTTTGCTTCGTTGTTAATCTGGGCAGATCGTCAACTTGTTTGCGATTTCGCCGATGCTACCGTTAGCGTTCCATGCATGCTATGCCTTTGTTCTTGCCATGAGTAGCTAGCACTTTGTGCCTTCTTGCTGGTTATATGCTTTCCTTTCCATGGCTTGCACCGTAGTGAGTGCATCGAGCTTGTTTACATGCCTTCGTGAGTTATATTTCAGCATGTCTCAGTTTTCACAAAGTCTGAAAACTGATTGTGTCCGAGCGATGTTCGTGAGCTCGGTAGAGTATTTTGTGAACCCTTTTGGCCCCAGGTCACTTTGGGTGTTCTGTTAACCTTGTTGAGTAGCTCCATGCCATGTTATTACTTGTTATGTTCAGGTTTTGTATCATGTTGTTTTGCTGCTCCGAAGAGAGCATCGTGATCTGAAATTTCAGACTAGTGTTGATTTCACTGTCTGAAATCTGTTAAGCATTTGCGTTTTAGCCATGCTTGTTTGAACCTCTTAATGGATGAATTTGCCTATGGCTCAGTGCTAGTGTTTTGTCAACCATCTTGTGTACACCACTGCCATATATTTTGTTTTCATGTTTGATGGCTGTAGCATGTTCATTTTGTTGCATTTAGATGCCTACTTGCTGTAAATCGCAGACCGGTGTCATATCTTAAAACGCTTGCCATTTCTAAACCGTAGCCCCGATTCCTATGATCTTTATATCGTTTTCAAGCGATTTCATCCCCTCTATCCAGTGGCACACTTGGTTTTCCAAGTTGATGCCAGGTTCATGCATTTCCTGTCATATCTTGCATTTTGCATCCCGCATCGCATCCCGCATAGCATATCGTCATTTCATCATATTGCTTGGTCTTGCCCGTGGTTGATTGTATCCTTGTTGCTTGTTTGTCTTGTTGGGTAGAGCCGGGAGACAAGTTCGCTACCGAGGAGCCCGTTGAGTTTGCTTGTGAGGATCCAGTCAACTCTGACAACTGTGCAGGCAAGATGATCATACCCTCGAAATCACTACTATCTTTGCTATGCTAGTTTGCTCGCTCTTTTGCTTTGCCACTGCTACGATGCCTACCTTTTGCTTGTCAGCCTCCCAATTGCCATGTTGATCCTCTAACCCACCATTGTCCTAGCAAACCGTTGATTGGCTATGTTACCGCTTTGCTCAGCCCTTCTTATAGCGTTGTTAGTTGCAGGTGAAGATTGGAGCCGTTCCTCGTTGGAACATTTATTTTCTTGTTGGGATATCATTATATTGCTATGTTGTCTTAATGCATCTATATACTTGGTAAAGGGTGGAAGGCTCGGCCTCTCGCCTGGTGTTTTGTTCCACTCTTGCCGCCCTAGTTTCCGTTACATCGGTGTTATGTTCCCGGATTGTGCGTCCCTTACGCGGTTGGGTTATAATGGGAACCCCTTGATAGTTCGCCTTGATTAAAGCTTTTCCAGCAATGCCCAACATTGGTTTTACCATTTGCCACCTAGCCTCTTTTTCCCTTGGGTTTCCGGAGCCCGAAGGTCTTCTTTATTTTAGCCCCCCACGGGCCAGTGCTCCTCTGAGTGTTGGTCCGAACTAGAGCCCTGTGCAGCGCCACCTCGGGGAAACTCGAGGTTTGGTTTTAGTTGTATGGAGCGCTCATCTGAGTGTGCCCTGAGAAAGAGATATGTGTAGCTCCTATCGGGATTTGTCGGCACATTCGGGCGGTGTTGCTGGTCTTGTTTTAACCTGTCGAATTGTCTTGTTGTACCGGGTTGCCGAGTCTGATCGGTGTGTCTCGGGTGGAGGTCTATTCCTTCGTTGACCGTGAGAGCTTGTCATGGGCTAAGTTGGGACCCCCCCTGCAGGGATTGAACTTTCGAAAGCCGTGCCCGCGGTTATGGGCAGATGGGAATTTGTTAATGTCCGGTTGTAGATTACTTGAACTAAACTTGATTAAAATGAATCAACCGTGTGTGTTACCGTGATGGCCCCTTCTCGGCGGAGTCCGGGAAGTGGACACGGTGTTGGAGTTATGCTTGCGCCGGATGTTCCTTTAGCTTCTCGCTTGTGCTTCGCCTTCTCTTCTCGCTCTCTTTTGCGTATAAGTTAGCCACCACATATGCTAGTCGCTTGCTGCAGCTCCACATATATTTGCCTTATCCATTCCTGAGAGCTTAAATAGTTTGGATCGCGTGGGTGTGAGATTGCTGAGTCCCTGTGGCTCACAGATACTACAACTCCAGATGCAGGTCCAGGTGATTCCGCTCCAGGTGACGAGTACGAGCTCAAGTGGGAGTTCGACGAGGACTCTCAGCGTTACTACGTGTCTTTTCCGGATGATCAGTAGTGGTGCCTAGTTGGGGTTATCGATTCAGGACCTTGTCGCATGTTGGGTCTTTTTTTTTTCTATTTTGGCGCCGTAGTCGGGCCATGAGTGTTTGTTTGATGGATGTTATTTATGTACTCTGATGTGACGTGGCGAGTGTAAGCCAACTATGTTATCTCCCCCTTTTATTATAAATTACATGGGATGTTGTAATGATTGCCTGACTTGCGACATTGCTTTCAATGTGGTTATGCCTCTAAGTCGTGCCTCGACACGTGGGAGCTATAGCCGCATCGAGGGCGTTACAAGTTGGTAATCAGAGCCATCCCCGACCTTAGGAGCCCCATTGCTTGATCGTTTTTAGCAGCCGAGTTGTGTCTAGAAAAAAATTGTTTTGAGTCCTTAGGAATTATATATCGGAGAGCTTAGGAATTCTTTTTACTTCCCAGTCTCCTCATCGCTCTGGTAAGGCATCCTGGCGTAGAGTTTTGACTCTTCTCTTCTCAAATTTCACTAAATTTTTTTTTAGGATCACGCGAGTATCTTGGTTTTGTTCCGATGGTTTTGTGACGAGAACATTGTTCTTGGTGCCTCCTGTCTTTAGGGGTTGTGGCAGTGTCCCGGGGAGTTGAGCTCCGAGGTGTTGTCGTCACAATTTTATCGTTGCAATTCTGGTATACTTGAGATATGTTCGCCGACATCGAAAATCTCTTTTATGCAGTTCGTTGGTGAGATAACCTCGACGCCACCCAGTACTGGGGCGGGAGTTCGGGAGTATCGCCATAACTTGTATAACGGATGCTTTTCGAAGGTTGAGGTAGATGGTTTCCGAAGTTTTCCTGGTTATGTGTTGAAGGATGGATACAGCTGGATGTAGGAATTGCTAGTTTGGGTGAGATATTGTGCTTCCCCTGTATCCCCAACACCTGATTGCATAACCGGAAAGGTTCGGGAATTTCATTGGTGGGAGTTCTAGTAGCTCTAGTTCTTCTTCCACGGATATTGGTTTGAGATTGGGATTTCTTACCGATTATTCGTTCTTGATCCGTACCTTGTTGAATTATTTTTTCTTCCTTAATTCTTCGTGGTTTCTCAATTTATGGATATGTGACCATTTGAAGAGGAATGCATTCGTTCATTTTGTTCGGATGTGATGACTATATGTTGCAATTTTCATTCCGTTGGATTCAGCTTCTATATTGTTGTCTATCTATGTGCTAATGGTGGTCAACCTCTTCAGGGTGGCTCCTCCAACGCGCACGACTCCGAATCCTAATCCGCCTCCACCTCCGCCTCCTCCGGAAGCATGGCAAGCTGTGATGGCCGCTACTAATGCAAACACACAGTTGATCATGCAAATCCTTCAAGAGCGCAATCAAGGCAGTCAAGGGAATCAAGGCCATAATCAGCACCACTTTGCTACTCTGAACCAGTTCCTTGCTAATGGCCCAAAGACGTTCAGCGGTTGTGTTGAGGCTACCGATGCTGACGATTGGCTAGTGGATCTGGGCAAGCATTTTGAATGTAGCAACGTCAGGCCTGAAGATTTCGTCAAGTTCGCTTCTTTCCAGCTCAAAGATCAGGCTGCAGAGTGGTTCCAGCAGTACAAGGATTCCAGAGGTGGACGTCTGATAACTTGGGACGATTTCCGTCAAGATTTCTGCGCTCATCACATCCCTCAAAGTGTGGTTGAGAGTAAGCGTCAGGAATTCCGCAATCTGAAGCAAGGCTCTTTGTCTGTCTATGACTACAACAAGTTGTTCCAGAAGCTCGCCCGTTTTGCCAAGCAGGATGTTCCTGATGAGAAGAGCATGATCTATCAGTTCAGGGGTGGTCTTCGCGAGGAAATTCAGCTCGCTCTTGTCCTCTTTGAGCCGTTGAGATACGATGAGTTCTACAACATGGCACTGAAGCAAGAGGCTGCTCAGATGAGATGTGATGCTTCCAGGAAGCGTGCCAGAGATGTTACTCCGTCTTCCTCTACTCAAGTGGTCAAGCAGCAGAAGTATTGGCTTCCTCCTCCTCCGTTCCGTCAGCCGTATCAGCAGAAGAGCAAAGGTGGCAGTGGTTTCTCCCACCCACCCAACCCAGGCTTTCAGAACAAGGCTTCGTCTCAAGCTCTAAGACCGAGTGCTCCGTATCACCGTCCGCTTTCAGAGGTCACGTGCAACAAGTGCCAACAGAAGGGTCACTATGCCAACAAGTGTACCAACCAGAGGCGTCTTCCTCCTCCTCCTCCTGTCAGATCGGCAAGTACAGCTGTGGACAAGCACAATCCCAAGCACGCCAAGGTCAATATGGTGAATGCAGCTCATGCAGAGGACTCGTCAGATGTGATCATGGGTAACCTTCTTGTTAACGATGTTCCTGCAAAAGTTCTTTTTGACACAGGTGCATCACATTGCTTCATTTCCAAACCTTTTGCATCAAAGTATGACTGTGATTATCAGTATCTGCAAAGTTCCTTGCAAATTGTGTCATCGGGCAAGCAGATGACAGCTAACACCTGCGTCCCTGAGGTTACTATCACATTGGGTGACTACAAGTTCCTTTCTTCCCCTATTGTTCTCGGTAACTCGGATATTGATCTTATTCTCGGAATGGATTGGCTTTCTAAGCACAAGGCACATCTTGACTGTGCTGCCAGGCAGATTCAATTGACTCATTCGTCTGAGGATGTCATTGTCTTTGCCACTCGGGATAATTCCATCCGGTTGTTTTCTCTCAATGAGAAGGGTGAATTGGATGCTATTTCGCAAATTCCTGTCGTTTGCGAATATCAAGACGTCTTTCCAGAAGAACTTCCAGGGATGCCTCCAAACCGGCCGGTTGAATTCGTTATTGAACTTGAGCCCGGTACGGAACCTGTGTGCAAACGTCCCTACAAGCTCGGCCCCGAAGAGTTGAAGGAGTTGAAGAAACAACTCGATGAGCAAGAAAGATTGGGTCTCATACGGCCTAGTACTTCTCCGTGGGGTTGTGGTGTTCTTTTTGTGAAGAAGAAGGATGGATCGAGTCGACTTTGTGTTGATTACCGTCCAGTAAACAAGAAGACCATCAAGAACAAATACCCACTTCCCAACATCAATGAGCTATTCGAACAACTCAAGGGTGCTCAAGTATTCTCCAAGCTTGATCTCCGTATGGGTTATCATCATATTCGTATTCGTGAGCAAGATATTCCCAAGACGGCGTTCAGAACAAGCTTTGGTTCATATGAATACACCGTCATGTCTTTTGGCCTCGCTAACGCTCCTCCGACGTTCTCTCGCATGATGAACTTCATCTTCAACCCCTACACCAATGAATTCGTCTTGGTCTATCTCGACGACATTCTGGTTTTCTCGAAGAACAAGGAAGATCATGCCAAGCACTTGCGTTTGGTACTTGACAAGCTCAGAGAACATCAGTTCTACGCCAAGTTCTCCAAGTGTGAATTTTGGCTCGATGAGGTTCTTTATCTTGGTCATATCATCTCTGCCAAGGGCATTTCCGTGAATCCTGAGAAGGTGTCTGCAATTGTGAATTGGGAACCTCCTCAGAACGTGAAGCAACTCCGCAGTTTTCTCGGTCTCGCAAGCTATTGCAGAAGATTCGTTGAAAACTTTTCTAAGATCGCCAAGCCTCTCTCAAATCTTCTTCAGAAGCACGTCAAGTACGTTTGGTCTCCGGAGTGTGATATTGCTTTCAACACTTTGAAAGAGAAATTGATCACTGCTCCAGTTCTGACTCCGCCCGATGAAACCAAGCCGTACGAGGTATTTTGTGATGCCTCTCTCCAAGGTCTCGGTGTTGTACTGATGCAAGAGAAGAAAGTTGTTGCTTATACCTCTCGCCAGTTGAAACCTAATGAGAAGAACTACCCCACTCATGATCTCGAGTTGGCGGCAGTTGTACACGCTTTGTTGACTTGGAGACATCTTCTATTGGGAAGGAAAGTGGATATTTTCACTGATCACAAGAGTCTCAAGTACATCTTCACTCAGCCTAATCTCAACCTCAGGCAGACTCGATGGGTCGAAATGATTCAAGAGTACAATCCGAGTATCGAGTATACTCCAGGCAAGGCTAATGTGATTGCTGACGCTTTGAGCAGAAAAGCATATTGCAACAGTCTGATTCTCAAGCCTTATCAACCCGAGCTTTGTGAAGCTTTCCGTAAACTTAATCTGCAAGTTGTTCCTCAAGGTTTCCTCGCCAACCTTCAAGTCTCTCCTACCTTAGAAGACCAGATTCGCCAAGCCCAACTTCTTGACGCTATGGTGAAGAAGGTGAAGATTGGTATTGCAAAGAGTCAGTCCAAGTACAAGTGCTTCCGACTTGATGACAAGGACACTCTCTTCTTCGAGGATCGAATTGTTGTGCCCAAAGGTGAACTCCGTAAGGTGATCATGAACGAGGCTCACAACTCTCTCCTCTCCATCCACACTGGTAGTACGAAGATGTATCAGGACCTCAAGCAAGCTTATTGGTGGACTCGAATGAAGCGCGAGATCGCTCAATTCGTGAATGAATGTGATGTCTGCAGAAGAGTGAAGGCAGAACACCAAAGGCCAGCTGGTCTCCTCCAACCTCTTGCCATTCCAGAATGGAAGTTTGACCACATTGAAATGGACTTCGTGACTGGGTTTCCAAAGTCCAAGCGTGGCAATGATGCTATATTTGTCGTCATCGACAAGCTCACCAAAGTGGCTCATTTTCTGCCTATCAAAGAGTCAATCACTGCAGCTCAATTGGCAGAACTCTATACCTCTCGCATTGTCTCTCTGCACGGTATTCCTCAAGTGATATCTTCAGACCGTGGCAGCATCTTTACCTCCAAGTTTTGGGATTCTTTTCAGAAGGCCATGGGCACCAACATCCGCTTCAGCACAGCTTTCCATCCTCAAACGAGCGGTCAAGTCGAGCGTGTCAACCAAATTCTTGAAGATATGCTCAGGGCTTGTGTGATCTCCTTCGGCATGAAGTGGGAGGATTGTCTTCCTTATGCTGAATTCTCATACAACAACAGCTTTCAAGCAAGTTCGGGCAAGGCCCCCTTTGAAATTCTGTATGGCAGGAAGTGCCGTACCCCTCTCAACTGGTCTGAAACCGGTGAACGTCAGCTGCTGGGTAATGACTTAATCACAGAAGCAGAAGAAATGTGCAAAGTCATTCGTGATAACCTCAAAGCAGCTCAATCCCGCCAGAAGTGC
>NC_041381.1:253912802-253959745 GCF_002162155.2 Triticum dicoccoides | reverse complement strand
GCGCCCGGCGCCGCCGTGGGCCGCCGCCCCGCCACCGCTCGCCGCCCTCCGCCGGCCTCCTCGCCGCCCGCGGCCGCCACCACCGACGCCCGGCCGCCGCCGTGCCCCTCCGCCGCCTCCTCGCCGCCTCCTCGTCGCCGGCAGCCGCCACGGCCACGGCCCCCTCGCCGGCGAGCTACAGGAGCTACAGGAGCTCCGGCGTGAGCAGTGTCTCCGGCGCCGCCTCGGGAAGCGTGCCGATCCAGATATGGATCTGGGCTAGGTTGACCTCTCCCCGAAACCCTAATCTCCCAGATTTTTATGCTATCTTTGACTGCTCGTATCTCCGCAACCGTAGATCCGTTTTAGGCGTATGATATATCAAAATCTTCGCCTCGACATGTGCATCATTTCATTCCATTGCATCATTTGCATTTGAGGTCATCTTGATACCCAAAATGCTGTTAGAAGGAGGCTTCGTGAGTTAAATTGCAGATCCATTAGTTCATCATGCACTTTTGTCATTTTTGCTATGTTTAATTCGTGCATGATATGCCTGTGCCCCTTTGGGATGTATTGTGAAGCATTTTGTCTTCTTTCCAGAGGTGTCACCCATGCATTTTTAGGATGTGTGTGTTGTCTTGTGCAAGCTTGCGAAGAGATGTACCTGAGATTGCAGATTTCAGGGACTTAGTGATTTTTCGCTAAGTCTGGGATATTTTAGATCATGATGCTATATGTCCAGCTTGTTTCCTAGTGATCCGTGCCTCTTTTGAGGATGATCAGTAAGGGAGTTTTGATATTTATGTCATGCTCTATCCATCCATGTCTTTGTTGGCATTTGTGGAGTGCTCTAGGTTGACTCAATCGAGCTCAATTTTTGCTTCGTGGTTAATCTGGGCAGATCGTCAACTTGTTTGCGATTTCGCCGATGCTACCGTTAGCGTTCCATGCATGCTATGCCTTTGTTCTTGCCATGAGTAGCTAGCACTTTGTGCCTTCTTGCTGGTTATATGCTTTCCTTTCCATGGCTTGCACCGTAGTGAGTGCATCGAGCTCGTTTACATGCCTTCGTGAGTTATATTTCAGCATGTCTCAGTTTTCACAAAGTCTGAAAACTGATTGTGTCCGAGCGATGTTCGTGAGCTCGGTAGAGTATTTTGTGAACCCTTTTGGCCCCAGGTCACTTTGGGTGTTTTGTTAAGCTTGTTGAGTAGCTCCATGCCATGTTCTTACTTGTTATGTTCAGGTTTTGTATCATGTTGTTTTGCTGCTCCGAAGAGAGCATCGTGATCTGAAATTTCAGACTAGTGTTGATTTCACTAAGTCTGAAATCTGTTTTGCATTTGCGTTTTAGCCATGCTTGTTTGAACCTCTTAATGGATGAATTTGCCTATGGCTCAGTGCTAGTGTTTTGTCAACCATCTTGTGTACACCACTGCCATATATTTTGTTTTCATGTTTGATGGCTGTAGCATGTTCATTTTGTTGCATTTAGATGCCTACTTGCTGTAAATCGCAGACCGGTGTCATATCTTAAAACGCTTGCCATTTCTAAACCGTAGCCCCGATTCCTATGATCTTTATATCGTTTTCAAGCGATTTCATCCCCTCTATCCAGTGGCACACTTGGTTTTCCAAGTTGATGCCAGGTTCATGCATTTCCTGTCATATCTTGCATTTTGCATCCCGCATCGCATCCCGCATAGCATATCGTCATTTCATCATATTGCTTGGTCTTGCCCGTGGTTGATTGTATCCTTGTTGCTTGTTTGTCTTGTTGGGTAGAGCCGGGAGACAAGTTCGCTACCGAGGAGCCCGTTGAGTTTGCTTGTGAGGATCCAGTCAACTCTGACAACTGTGCAGGCAAGATGATCATACCCTCGAAATCACTACTATCTTTGCTATGCTAGTTTGCTCGCTCTTTTGCTTTGCCACTGCTACGATGCCTACCTTTTGCTTGTCAGCCTCCCAATTGCCATGTTGATCCTCTAACCCACCATTGTCCTAGCAAACCGTTGATTGGCTATGTTACCGCTTTGCTCAGCCCTTCTTATAGCGTTGTTAGTTGCAGGTGAAGATTGGAGCCGTTCCTCGTTGGAACATTTATTTTCTTGTTGGGATATCATTATATTGCTATGTTGTCTTAATGCATCTATATACTTGGTAAAGGGTGGAAGGCTCGGCCTCTCGCCTGGTGTTTTGTTCCACTCTTGCCGCCCTAGTTTCCGTTACATCGGTGTTATGTTCCCGGATTGTGCGTCCCTTACGCGGTTGGGTTATAATGGGAACCCCTTGATAGTTCGCCTTGATTAAAGCTTTTCCAGCAATGCCCAACATTGGTTTTACCATTTGCCACCTAGCCTCTTTTTCCCTTGGGTTTCCGGAGCCCGAAGGTCTTCTTTATTTTAGCCCCCCACGGGCCAGTGCTCCTCTGAGTGTTGGTCCGAACTAGAGCCCTGTGCAGCGCCACCTCGGGGAAACTCGAGGTTTGGTTTTAGTTGTATGGAGCGCTCATCTGAGTGTGCCCTGAGAAAGAGATATGTGCAGCTCCTATCGGGATTTGTCGGCACATTCGGGCGGTGTTGCTGGTCTTGTTTTAACCTGTCGAATTGTCTTGTTGTACCGGGTTGCCGAGTCTGATCGGTGTGTCTCGGGTGGAGGTCTATTCCTTCGTTGACCGTGAGAGCTTGTCATGGGCTAAGTTGGGACCCCCCCTGCAGGGATTGAACTTTCGAAAGCCGTGCCCGCGGTTATGGGCAGATGGGAATTTGTTAATGTCCGGTTGTAGATTACTTGAACTAAACTTGATTAAAATGAATCAACCGTGTGTGTTACCGTGATGGCCCCTTCTCGGCGGAGTCCGGGAAGTGGACACGGTGTTGGAGTTATGCTTGCGCCGGATGTTCCTTTAGCTTCTCGCTCGTGCTTCGCCTTCTCTTCTCGCTCTCTTTTGCGTATAAGTTAGCCACCACATATGATAGTCGCTTGCTGCAGCTCCACATATATTTGCCTTATCCATTCCTGTGAGCTTAAATAGTTTGGATCGCGTGGGTGTGAGATTGCTGAGTCCCTGTGGCTCACAGATACTACAACTCCAGATACAGGTCCAGGTGATTCCGCTCCAGGTGACGAGTACGAGCTCAAGTGGGAGTTCGACGAGGACTCTCAGCGTTACTACGTGTCTTTTCCGGATGATCAGTAGTGGTGCCTAGTTGGGGTTATCGATTCAGGACCTTGTCGCATGTTGGGTCTTTTTTTTTCTATTTTGGCGCCGTAGTCGGGCCATGAGTGTTTGTTTGATGGATGTTATTTATGTACTCTGATGTGACGTGGCGAGTGTAAGCCAACTATGTTATCTCCCCCTTTTATTATAAATTACATGGGATGTTGTAATGATTGCCTGACTTGCGACATTGCTTTCAATGTGGTTATGCCTCTAAGTCGTGCCTCGACACGTGGGAGCTATAGCCGCATCGAGGGCGTTACAAGTTGGTAATCAGAGCCATCCCCGACCTTAGGAGCCCCATTGCTTGATCGTTTTTAGCAGCCGAGTTGTGTCTAGAAAAAAATTGTTTTGAGTCCTTAGGAATTATATATCGGAGAGCTTAGGAATTCTTTTTACTTCCCAGTCTCCTCATCGCTCTGGTAAGGCATCCTGGCGTAGAGTTTTGACTCTTCTCTTCTCAAATTTCACTAATTTTTTTTTAGGATCACGCGAGTATCTTGGTTTTGTTCCGATGGTTTTGTGACGAGAACATTGTTCTTGGTGCCTCCTGTCTTTAGGGGTTGTGGCAGTGTCCCGGGGAGTTGAGCTCCGAGGTGTTGTCGTCACAATTTTATCGTTGCAATTCTGGTATACTTGAGATATGTTCGCCGACATCGAAAATCTCTTTTATGCAGTTCGTTGGTGAGATAACCTCGACGCCACCCAGTACTGGGGCGGGAGTTCGGGAGTATCGCCATAACTTGTATAACGGATGCTTTTCGAAGGTTGAGGTAGATGGTTTCCGAAGTTTTCCTGGTTATGTGTTGAAGGATGGATACAGCTGGATGTAGGAATTGCTAGTTTGGGTGAGATATTGTGCTTCCCCTGTATCCCCAACACCTGATTGCATAACCGGAAAGGTTCGGGAATTTCATAGGTGGGAGTTCTAGTAGCTCTAGTTCTTCTTCCACGGATATTGGTTTGAGATTGGGATTTCTTACCGATTATTCGTTCTTGATCCGTACCTTGTTGAATTATTTTTTCTTCCTTAATTCTTCGTGGTTTCTCAATTTATGGATATGTGACCATTTGAAGAGGAATGCATTCGTTCATTTTGTTCGGATGTGATGACTATATGTTGCAATTTTCATTCCGTTGGATTCAGCTTCTATATTGTTGTCTATCTATGTGCTAATGGTGGTCAACCTCTTCAGGGTGGCTCCTCCAACGCGCACGACTCCGAATCCTAATCCGCCTCCACCTCCGCCTCCTCCGGAAGCATGGCAAGCTGTGATGGCTGCTACTAATGCAAACACACAGTTGATCATGCAAATCCTTCAAGAGCGCAATCAAGGCAGTCAAGGGAATCAAGGCCATAATCAGCACCACTTTGCTACTCTGAACCAGTTCCTTGCTAATGGCCCAAAGACGTTCAGCGGTTGTGTTGAGGCTACCGATGCTGACGATTGGCTAGTGGATCTGGGCAAGCATTTTGAATGTAGCAACGTCAGGCCTGAAGATTTCGTCAAGTTCGCTTCTTTCCAGCTCAAAGATCAGGCTGCAGATTGGTTCCAGCAGTACAAGGATTCCAGAGGTGGACGTCTGATGACTTGGGACGATTTCCGTCAAGATTTCCGCGCTCATCACATCCCTCAAAGTGTGGTTGAGAGTAAGCGTCAGGAATTCCGCAATCTGAAGCAAGGCTCTTTGTCTGTCTATGACTACAACAAGTTGTTCCAGAAGCTCGCCCGTTTTGCCAAGCAGGATGTTCTTGATGAGAAGAGCATGATCTATCAGTTCAGGGGTGGTCTTCGCGAGGAAATTCAGCTCGCTCTTGTCCTCTTTGAGCCGTTGAGATACGATGAGTTCTACAACATGGCACTGAAGCAAGAGGCTGCTCAGATGAGATGTGATGCTTCCAGGAAGCGTGCCAGAGATGTTACTCCGTCTTCCTCTACTCAAGTGGTCAAGCAGCAGAAGTATTGGCTTCCTCCTCCTCCGTTCCGTCAGCCGTATCAGCAGAAGAGCAAAGGTGGCAGTGGTTTCTCCCACCCACCCAACCCAGGCTTTCAGAACAAGGCTTCGTCTCAAGCTCCAAGACCGAGTGCTCCGTATCACCGTCCGTTTTCAGAGGTCACGTGCAACAAGTGCCAACAGAAGGGTCACTATGCCAACAAGTGTACCAACCAGAGGCGTCTTCCTCCTCCTCCTCCTGTCAGATCGGCAAGTACAGCTGTGGTCAAGCACAATCCCAAGCACGCCAAGGTCAATATGGTGAATGCAGCTCAGGCAGAGGACTCGTCAGATGTGATCATGGGTAACCTTCTTGTTAACGATGTTCTTGCAAAAGTTCTTTTTGACACAGGTGCATCACATTGCTTCATTTCCAAACCTTTTGCATCAAAGTATGACTGTGATTATCAGTATCTGCAAAGTTCCTTGCAAATTGTGTCACCGGGCAAGCAGATGACAGCTAACACCTGCGTCCCTGAGGTTACTATCACATTGGGTGACTACAAGTTCCTTTCTTCCCCTATTGTTCTCGGTAACTCGGATATTGATCTTATTCTCGGAATGGATTGGCTTTCTAAGCACAAGGCACATCTTGACTGTGCTGCCAGGCAGATTCAATTGACTCATTCGTCTGAGGATGTCATTGTCTTTGCCACTCGGGATAATTCCATCCGGTTGTTTTCTCTCAATGAGAAGGGTGAATTGGATGCTATTTCGCAAATTCCTGTCGTTTGCGAATATCAAGACGTCTTTCCAGAAGAACTTCCAGGGATGCCTCCAAACCGGCCGGTTGAATTCGTTATTGAACTTGAGCCCGGTACGGAACCTGTGTGCAAACGTCCCTACAAGCTCGGCCCCGAAGAGTTGAAGGAGTTGAAGAAACAACTCGATGAGCAAGAAAGATTGGGTCTCATACGGCCTAGTACTTCTCCGTGGGGTTGTGGTGTTCTTTTTGTGAAGAAGAAGGATGGATCGAGTCGACTTTGTGTTGATTACCGTCCAGTAAACAAGAAGACCATCAAGAACAAATACCCACTTCCCAACATCAATGAGCTATTCGAACAACTCAAGGGTGCTCAAGTATTCTCCAAGCTTGATCTCCGTATGGGTTATCATCAGATTCGTATTCGTGAGCAAGATATTCCCAAGACGGCGTTCAGAACAAGCTTTGGTTCATATGAATACACCGTCATGTCTTTTGGCCTCGCTAACGCTCCTCCGACGTTCTCTCGCATGATGAACTTCATCTTCAACCCCTACACCAATGAATTCGTCTTGGTCTATCTCGACGACATTCTGGTTTTCTCGAAGAACAAGGAAGATCATGCCAAGCACTTGCGTTTGGTACTTGACAAGCTCAGAGAACATCAGTTCTACGCCAAGTTCTCCAAGTGTGAATTTTGGCTCGATGAGGTTCTTTATCTTGGTCATATCATCTCTGCCAAGGGCATTTCCGTGAATCCTGAGAAGGTGTCTGCAATTGTGAATTGGGAACCTCCTCAGAACGTGAAGCTAGTTAACCATGTTTAATTACTACGAGACTATGACATGCGGGACCCTCACGTCAGTTTGACCAATCAACACCTCTGTTGACTGCTGATGTCAAGCTGACATCATGCTGATGTAGTAATGCTAATTTCGGATTAATTTAGTAATAATAATTTAGAAAATGATTTAAAACTTTTAAAAAAATAATATAAAATAATCTGTAACTCAGATGAAAATACTTTGTACATGAAAGTTGCTTAGAACGACGAGACGAATCCGGATACACATCCCATTCGTTCGCCACACATCCCTAACCTATCGGACTCGCAACTTTCCCCCTCCGGTTCATCTGTCCGAAAATGCGAAACACCGGGAATACTTTCTCGGATGTTTTCCCCCTTCGTCGGTATCACCTACTACCACGATTGGGCAAACCTAGCATCATTACTTGTCATGTCATGCATCCATATGCATCTGTTGCATTGTATTCATTGTTTCTTCCCCCTCTTCTCTCCGGTAGACTACAAGACCGACGCTGCTGCTGCCCAGTTCGACTACGGAGTTGACGACCCCTCCTTGCCAGAGCAACCAGGCAAGCCCCCCCTTGATCACCAGATATCGCCTATTCTTCTCTATACTGCTTACATTAGAGTAGTGTAGCATGTTACTGTTCGGTTACTCCTATTTTGTTGCATAGCCTGTCATTGTTGCTACAGTTGTTGATACCTTACCTGCAATCCTAAATGCTTAGTACAGGATGCTAGTTTATCATCATTGGCCCTAAATTCTTGTCAGTCTGCCTTGCTATACTATCGGGCCGTGATCACTTGGGAGGTGATCACGGGTATATACTATACATACGCACATGCTATACAGATGGTGACTAAAGTCGGGTCAGCTCGTTGAGTACCCGTAGGTGATTCCGATGTGGGGGCTGGAAGGACAGGTGGCTCCATCCCGGTAGAGGTGGGCCTAGGTTCCCGATGGCCCCCGACTGTTACTTTGAGGCGGAGCGACAGGGCAGGTTGAGACCGCCCAGGAGAGAGGTGGGCCTGGCCCTGTTCGGCGTTCGCGGATACTTAACACGCTTAACGAGATCTTGGTATTTGATCTGAGTCTGGCCACTGGCCTATACGCACTAACCAACTACGCGGGAAAGATATGGGCACTCGACATCGTGGTATCAGCCGAAGCCTTCGTGACGTCAGCGACTGAGCGGCGCGCCAGATTGGACCGCGTAATGTGACTTCCTTTGTAATGGAGGTTGCTAGGTCTGCTTCCGGCCGCCCACGCAACGTGCAGGTGTGCAATGGGCGATGGGCCCAGACCCATGCGCGCATAGGATTTAGACCGGCGTGCTGACCTCTCTGTTGTGCCTAGGTGGGGCTGCGACGTGTTGATCTTCCGAGGCCGGGCATGACCCAGGAAAGTGTGTCCAGCCAAATGGGATCGAGCGTGTTGGGTTATGTGGTGCACCCCTGCAGGGAAGTTAATCTATTCGAATAGCCATGTCCCTCGGTAAAAGGACGACCCGGAGTTGTACCTTGACCTTATGACAACTAGAACCGGATACTTAATAAAACGCACCCAGACAAGTTCCACAGATAACCCGGTGATCGCTTTTCCACAGGGCGATGAGGAGGGGATTGCCGGGTAGTATTATGCTATGCGATGCTACTTGGAGGACTTCAATCTACTCTCTTCTACATGCTGCAAGACGGAGGCTGCCAAAAGCGTAGTCTTCGATAGGACTAGCTATCCCCCTCTTATACTGGCATTCTGTAGTTCAGTCCACTCATATGGCCTCCTTACACATATACCCATGCATATGTAGTGTAGCTCCTTGCTTGCGAGTACTTTGGATGAGTACTCACGATTGCTTTGCTCCCTCTTTTCCCCCGTTTTCCTCTTCTTCTCGGATGCCGCAACCAGAAGTTGGAGCCCAGGATCCAGATGCCACCGTTGACGACAACTACTACTCTGGAGGTGCCTACTACTACGTGCAGGCCGGTGACGACGACCAGGAGTAGTTAGGAGGATCCCAGGCAGGAGGCCTGCGCCTGTTTCGATCTGTATCCTAGTTTGTGCTAGCCATCTTATGGCAACTTGTTTACTTATGTCTGTACTTAGATATTGTTGCTTCCGCTGACTCGTCTATGATCGAGCACTTGTATTCGAGCCCTCGAGGCCCCTGGCTTGTATTATGATGCTTGTATGACTTATTTTACTTTTAGAGTTGTGTTGTGATATCTTCCCGTGAGTTCCTGATCTTGATCGTACACGTCTGCGTGCATGATTAGTGTATGATTGAATCAGGGGCGTCACAAATTTGTCGCCTACATCACCTGCATCGAGTCATCTTCCACCTCCGACCGCTGCTCATCGCCGCTTCGATTTGTCGCCTACAAGCCTTCCCCGAGCTTACTTTGATTGAATTAGGGTTCGCGGTGAGATCCTCGACCGATTCGCCTCGTTCCCAACTTCAATCCACCCCGTTAGGCACCACCCCCGTGCTCGTCAGTGGCCGCCATGGCCGGAGCCCGAGCTCCAGTGTACGCGCTCTGCTGCTGCCCTATTTGCTGTTGCTTGCTGCTCTTGGTGTCGCCCGCACCGACCACCACAGCCGCTACGCCCGACCTAGGCGCCCGCTCGCCTGCGCTGGCCCTCTGCGCTATGGCGGCCGCCGCTGCTCCTCCCTTCCCCTACTCCCCTCACTGCTCGTGTCTGCCGCCCGCCTCTGCTCGCTGCTTCCGGACGCCCCCGCTTTGGCCCGCCACTGCCGGCGGCACCCTGTGTCGCGCCCGCCTACAGCCGTCGTCGCCACCTTTGCGTGCCTCCCCAGCGCCCCAACATGCTGCTCCTGGCCATAGTCGCCAAGCGCCAGCGCCTGTGCCTCTGTATTGTCCGGCCTCATTTAGTTTAGGAACTAATCCCCATTAGTGCTAACCCCCCTCCTAATTAGTGTATGACACATGGGTCCATCTACTAACTCCTCCTTTAAATCAGTCTGTTAAAAATAAAAGTGTTCCTATGACAGGTGGGACCCCCCGTACTATTTGTGTGGACAAGATCAAAGGAAGCCCTTCTATGACATGTGGGCCCCATATGTCAGTTGGACCAGTCAACTCTGTCAGGTTTGACTGTTGACTGGTGACTGGGCAGTCAGCATGACCCACATGTCATACACTTACACACATTGCTGGGTATACTCCTGTGTACCCAAAGCAATTTATCTATTTATTATTTCGAATTAAAATAAATCCAGTAATTCCAAAGTGGTTTAAATCTTTGAAAAATCATATAAAATAATCTGTAGCTAGGATGAAAATGTTTTGTACATGAAAGTTGATCAGAACGATGAGGCGAATCTGAATACGCAATCCGTTCATCTGCCATGCGTCCCTAGCATAGCAAACATGCAACCTTTCCCCTCTGTTTCATCTGTCAGGAAATACCTAACTTCGGGAAAGCATTCTCGGATGTTTTCCCCCTTCGCCGGTATCACGTAGCACCACGTTAGAACACCCCTGGGTTTGCTTATTGTCATGTCATGCTTTTGTGTGCTTGTATTTACTGTTTCTTCCCCATCTTCTCTCTGTTAGACTTCGAGACTGACGCCTATGCTGCTCCTATGTTGGACTACGTCACTGACGACCCTCCTTCCCGTCTGAGCAACCAGGCAAGCCCCCCCTTTGATCATCTCGATATCGCCCATTGCATTCTCTCATGTTTGCAATAGATTTTGCTACTGTTATTGTTTGCTCCTATTCTGATGCATAGCCTGCTTTTTTAACCTGCTCTTTGTACCTTACCTGCTTATCCTAAACTGCTTAGTATAGGTTGGTTAGTGATCCATCAGTGACCCCCACCTTGTCCTTGTTGCCCCTGCTTCATCATCGAAGACCCGATCAACGGGATCGAAGAGCAGGCCCCGGCACCGCACATCACTTCCCCTCAGTTGCTCGACACTACTGGGTTGCTATCGAGTACCGAGGGTGAGACCTCATCAGCACTTCTGATGTTAACCCTATAGTGTAGCTATTCGGTCATGGTCATCGAGGGTGATTTCCTCTTTAACCACTTCCAGTACGACCCTGTTGTGCAACCCCTCAAGTGTGAACCTCGAGGGTGGTCCCTCTTACATTCACCTTGATGATTACATCGAGTGGAATTCACGGGGGTGATTCCTCGGGTTTTCTACATGATGTTTGGACACACGGTTACTATGGTTACTATGACTTTACACTGAACCATGTTACTAAAGACGGGTCGACCCTAAAGGGTACCCACACGAGCATAATTGTGAGTGATGTGGAGACGGGTTGACCTGCAGGGTGCCCGCGAGATAATTACGAGGCGTGGCCGGGCATTCCTAGCCCTTGCCGCAAGTCCTCAAGACGGGGCAATGGGGTCACATCTTTCGTGAGCCTCTGCTTGTTACCGCGTGTTCCCAATCCACAACGATTTGGATATTTAATCCGAGGGGCCTCTGGCCTGATAGCACTAACCATCACGTGGGCATAGTATGGGTGTTCTGCGTCGTATGCATCAGCCAAATCTTAATAGACGTTAGCGACTGAGCGGCACGCACCGGGTTGGACTGGTAAGCACCTGCCTTTTTGAAGGAGGTAGCTAGGTCTGCTCACCGGCCGCCCACGCAATGTGTATGAGTTCCCGAGGAGATGGCCCATGACCCCTGGGGGCATAGGTTTAGTCCGGCGTGCTGACCTCTCTATTAAGCCTAGGTCGGGTTGCGGCGTATTGGTTGGCCGAGGCCGGGCATGACCCAGGAAAGTGTGTCCGGCAGAGTTAATAGAGCATGGTGGGTAAGTTGGTGCACCCCTACAGGAAAGAAAACATCTATCGATAGCATGTCCTATGGTAACAGACACTCGGAGTTGTATCTCGATTGATACAACTAGAACTGGGAGTCGATAAAGGATCCCCGGGCGTTGACAACAACATAAATATGACTTATGTTAAACTATTCTACTCCCTCCTTTTTCTGCAAGACAGTGGTTTCCAGAAGATGCTACTCTTCGATAGGACTAGCTTCTCCCCTTCTTATTCTGGCATTCTGTAGTTAGTCCACAGATACTACCCCCTTTCATTGATACCAATGCATAAGTAGTGTAGATCCTTGCTTGCGAGTACTTTGGATGAGTACTCACGGTTGCTTTGCTACCCCTTTTCCGCCTTCTTTATTGTTTCTGGTTGTTGCAACCAGATGGTGGAGTCCAGGAGCCAGATGCCACCACCGACGACTACTACAAACCCGAGGGTGCCTACTACTACGTGGAGGCCGCCAACGACCAGGAGTAGTTAGGAGGCTCCCAGACAGGAGGCCTGGCCTTTTGGATCATGTTGCTTTTGTGCAAGTGATGCGGAGCATCCCTCGCTCATCCCCATGGACGCATCTACATCTCCCTCAACACCACGTGGACCCATGACCCGAGCCAGAGCTAAGGCTATCGAAGATAAGGTGAACTCGCTCCTCTCCGAACTCCCTCTTCCTACTCACGAAACATGGCTACTACCTCATTCGGAAACTCTATGTGTGATCAGGTACATGGAGGTGAGCCAAGGATCAACTACTTGCAAGAGCCAAGACGACGAGCACCCCAAGCATGTTGAAGAAGAAGAAGAGATGCTGCTGAAGCTATAGGCGTCGGACGACCGACCATGTCCGGACGTCCGACGAGTTCCAGGACACGGATGACCGAGCCTTCCGGTCGTCCGGTACTTCGCCACCCGAGCCAAATCTACGGACGTCCGAGGCGGACCGGACGACCGAGCGACAAGCGCCCTAGCCAAATATACGGACGACCGACGACTTCCGGACGTCCAGACCGTCACGAAGCTCTGGACGACCGACTGTCATGACCGGTTTTCCGGGTATTAAACTCCAGAAAATGGCCATTGTGCTCACCAGCCCCAGGATAACTGTTAGCTGATGAGGCACTAACTTGATACAGAAATCCAAAGCAAAATACAACAAATGTATTACAAGACCATTTTGGCCTGTGAGTACAACAAATGGTTTCTAGTGTTTGATGGCGGAAGCGGCTTGTGAATCGTCAGTGTCTATGGGACTCCATTTTCCACAGGAACAGCTGACCAGGTTAACTCCTATCTTCGCGCGGCTGCTATCACCGTTGCTTAGGTTCCGGGGCTGTCATCACGGTCGTTCCTCTCCGCGCAAGAAATCTGGCCAAGACAATAGCCAGGGACAAGCCAGTGAGTACTTTGAATGTACTCGCAAACATTATGAACACGGGTATAATATAACAACGATGGTTCTGAAATATTTTATGCTCACGACCTCAGACACAAAAGATAATAAAAATACTGATGCACGCAAGCATGTTATTTGAATGTGCAATAAAATAGTAGTATTAAAATTATGAAATAAATAACAAGCATGCCACAGTCGGGCGTCTTAGCGACACCACATAAAGGGCTTTGAAAGAAATGCCGCAGTCGGGCGTCTCAGCGACACCACATAAAGGGCTTTAAAAGAAATGCCACAGTCGGGCGTCTTAGCGACACCACATAAAGGGCTTTAAAAGAAATGCCACACTCGGGCGTCTTAGCGACACCACATAAAGGGCTTTAAAGAAATGCCACAGTCGGGCGTCTTAGCGACACCACATACAGGGCTTTAAAAGAAATGCCACAGTCGGGCGTCTTAGCGACACCACATACAGGGCTTTAAAAGAATCAATCATAGTGAATATCCCGGAGGTAGAACCATCCCAGGGATACTCGATATTACCAAAATTTTCACGGGTTAGTTCACAACGAAAATAATAATCATAATTATCACAAGTCACAAGTCGGGATTCCAGTTCTGGTTTAACAGTTTCACCTCCGAAGACCGACACTAAGACCGACACTTGACCCATCCCAGACTGTAGTCCTTAACCATGGACATGGCTATTCGAATAGGTTTAATCTCTGCAGAGGGTGTACTCTTTACCCACGAGTAACGGATTCCTTTAGTCCATCGGGACTAATTCCGTCTACGGTCTTTTAAATGAAAACGCACCTGACTTGCACACACCAGCTTAACTCACCGGTGTCTGGAATCACCCACGACACTCGTTAAGAAAAACTTTAAGTGGGGAGGCTACAACCTCGATTAGCATGGGATCACAAAATTTATACCGCGCGCAAAACTGGGGAAGCTACCCCCTCGGCTACAACCGAAACACCCATGCCCCCTAACCGGATGACTGGCTTTAATCCATGGTCGTGGTACCCTCATCCCGGCCCCTCTGTACGGTGTGTGCTAGAAAGGGGTTGACAAATTACTGAACCGTACTCTACTTGTTGTAGAGACGAGTGGTAGTACGAAACAAGTATGGGGGTTACTGGAACAAGACTCAACCTACGGTCGACTCAGGAGGTTTGTAAATTTCTTTGCATGACATGTATAATGAAAATATTTCAACCAACAGAATCACCGCTCACTATACCTCACTATGCCATACCAGACATAACCGTCCCGACGGAGACCGGCGGCAAACTCATGCCTACCCAAGGCAGAGGTTTTCCCGGATTCCTTCCGGCATGCATGCAAGGCACATGAGGATGATTATCATCACAAGTGTGTTCATTTCCAACAGCATGGAAATCACAAATATGCATTCATGCATATGATCATATCACATGAAATAACAAGTTCTACGAAATGAGGTGGTGTTATAAACGTGTTAACGAACACACCAACAATATTATGCCGGGGTTCAGAATGCTTGCCTTCAAGGTGTGGAAAGGAAGGGTCCACTCCAAAACTTTTGAAAGTTTTCTTCTCTCTCTCCAAAGTCCTATTTTATATAAATTAGAATTAACACACAAATTCAAAAACAGCACAAAAAGTTGTTTGAATTTTTTTCAAATAAATCTTAAAATAAACTAGGTTAAATTTGAGAGAGGTAGGAAAAAGAATCAATTCATTTGGAGTTGTATTTAAAAAGTTAAGCTCGGTCAAAATTTAGTCAAAAATCTGGCTTTTAAATAAAACAGAAAAGAAAACGATTTGAAAATACACGTACACGTCGAAAGCGTATTTTGGATTTACGCTTCCACTTACTCCAGTGTGGACGGTGCGCATGTCACTGATAGTGGGCCCGCCTGGCCCACTGGTCAGGTTTGACCAGTCGCCCTCCCTCCTCTTCCTCTGGCCGAACAGAGGCGGGGCAACGGCGATCAATGCCGGCGAACGGCGGCTCCCCGCGGGCTCCAGAGGCTCGGGATGGATCCGCAAGACCGGGGCGGTTCTTTCGGTGGTCGAGGGAGTGATGGGGATGGAGGGAGTCGTCGGCGACGAGCTTCGCGGCGGCCGGCGGCGTCGGGAGTAAAGTGGTCTTGGGGCGGTGGTGGTTCCCGATCAAAATCGAGCAGGGGGAAGGGTTCACGGGAGGAAGAGAAAGCTTCTGGTGGATAGAGTGGAGAGGGGGAGGCCCTGGTGGCGCCGGAATGGCCGGGGCAGTGGCGGCGGCTGCGGTTGCGGTTGCCGGAGATGGGGAAGGAGACCTCCCCGAGTTGATTGGCTGCCAATGGGGGTCCTAGGAAGATGGCTTGGGACTGCCTGCGTGCGGGGATGAGCTCGGGGCTCATTATATAGGCGAGTTGAGACGGTTCAGCGGCGGCCACGGATAAGGTCGCCGGCGACCGTCTTTCTGTAGCTTGGGCGACGTGGCGGCGACGAGCGCTAGGGGACACGCTTGCGGATGAGCTCGCACTGCTCCAGGAGGCAGGTGGCAAGCGCTGGCGGCTTGGGTGGCACCGACCTGGCCGAGACGCGCTGCGGACGCCGGCATGCCGCCAAGAGCTCTGACGGCGGTGCTGTAGGCTGCCAGGGTGGCTTGGCGAGTTGCGGGAAGAATGGGAGCGCGTGGCGTGGTGCTACAGAGCGGGCAAGAACCAGGGGCGCGACGCGTCAGCTCGGGCGCGGCACGTGCAATACGCGTGCTCTCTTCGTGCCAGAGCACGCCCGAGACGTGTTCGACGAAATGTCGGGGCATGATAGGGGTCTCGAGTGAGGTTGGCAAGCAACAGAACTAGATTAGTGATAGAGGGAAGATCAAGGGACAAGGTGGTTTGGTCAGGAGACCAAGTTCATAATGCAAACAAAACTCATGCCAAATCAGTTCATGCTTTCAAGGTGTTTGACAAAATGCCACAGGCACCTAGGCATTTCTTGGAGTGGCCAGATCTTCCAGAGTGGGGTCTCTTTAGATGGAAGAGAGGGTGGTGAGGTTAGTTTGTGAAAAGCACAAACTTGCTAGTGCAATTTTTGCAGAACTTCAATTCTGGACAGGAGGTGAATGGCATCATTTCATGAACCAAAAATGATCCAATGGGTGCATGCTCCTGGACTTAGGGGTTTAGCATGGAGGACTACAAGTAGGAGAAAGCTCATGGCTAAAGGAGCAACTTAAGAAGTAGTTGCTGTACAAATCCTCAAGTTGGACCAGTATGGAAAAGGTTTGATTCACTCAAATTTTTCAAAGAACATCACTGGGTTTTTGCATAAAATTGAATCATATGCTGCTACTAACATCCCATAATTTTGGTGGAAGCTAGAAAGAAATATTTAAATGAGTTGCAGTGCAAAATTGCCCACTGGACCAGAGAAGAAAATTGGGTGTAGAGCTCAAAATATTTCATGAATAAAAGATATTTTTGCATAAAAGTGATTGAAAAACATCACCTGACATCTCCAAATTTTGGTTGGAATTTTAAGTGAATTTATCAAATGGTTGTAGTTCAAATATGGCCATATAAACTTAGAAAACCATTTTTCAAGAAAATAAAGATCAAGCAAATTAATTATATAATTAGTTCTATTAATAAAAGAAATGTTTTTCTTGAGAGGTTAAACAAGTCCAATAACATATTTAAAAAGTTTTCTTTTTGGGGAAAACTCCATAATAACAAGAGAGAAAAATGGTCCAAAAATCAAATGGAAGCCCAGAAAATAAAAAATTTAATTTCCTGGCAAAATTTTAATTAACAAAACAAGGTTAAAATTTTGGGGTGTCACAACACTACCCCCCTTAAGAAAAATCTCGTCCTCGAGATTTGCTAAGAGCCGTTGTGAAAAACAAATACTCCATTGTTACGGGTTTTTGCAAGCAGTGTATGTGTTAGAGCGGTTGTGAGTCTGCTGCCGTGGCGCTGTGTGAATAAAACAATCCATGTAGTGAGAGGATAAACGATGCAGCAACTCAGGGAAAAGAAGTCTCCCTCCAGGATATTTCGTGATTACAATGTTTTATCACAAAGAAAACTACTCATGTTAGTAGGAACTAAATACTCGAGTTGTCGCACATATTCGAGGCACCATGCGTAAGTTACAACGCAATAATAAACGCTGCAATAACAAATATCGCAATGACGTCTAAAATGAGAAAGGTAACTGGCCGGGTTCCCGAGAAAATGTCGCTGGTAATGGGATACACTCCTCTTCTATCGGAGGGAGTGGATTCACCAGTCGATGTATGTGTCTCTCCGGGTCGGGCCTCAGTGGTCTGCCGATGGCAATTTGAGGATTCAAATCAGCAAGACTCTCGAGATAATCCATTACTCGCTGGTTCAGGTGCTCTTGAGCGATGATATACTGGATAAGGTTGGCCAGAACTGGGTCTCTCTCAATCCGTCCACCGGGAAAAGATGTTACTTCTCCGGATGCTGCACGGCTCAGAAAAATAATAATATCCTCATTCACGGGCATAGGGTACCGCGGATCGAAGACGAGCAATCGCTTCCTTCGCAGCAGCTTCTATGGCCAGGCGTGGGGTTGGCATAGATTTCCCCAAGAAGGAAACCTCCGTTGGATCTTGGTTGGGGTCTACGGGAGGGATGTGTACTGCTGCCCAATATTCCGAGGTGGAAGCGGTGATTCTCGATTTGAACAACTCGTACTGGGGTGGCTGGGTAGAACCCATGGTACTGCAGGTAAAGTCCCACAATATTTTGACAAAGCTACCCGGGGTTGCATCTGGGGTTCTCAGATATATGCCAGGGCTCGGCATGGCAAGAAAAGGTTGTGAGGGTGGTGCACAAGGGGTGGGGTGCTTGGTAAGGTCACGAGGTGGCCTTTTTATAGCACTGAAGCTGGGTCATTTTTACCGTGGTGAAAGGTAATAAATTTGCCAGCTTACCTCCAAGGGTCGAGGTCAAAGCCACAGATACATACCTCACTAAAGTGACGTATCACTGTGGGGTTGTCGGGGTTGGTCTTGGTAGCTGTGCTCGGAACAATATGCAACTGCGTGCTGACATATTCCTGCAAGGCTACTATTAAAACAGAGGCATAACAACAGGCCGCGTTAACTTACAAGGTCACACGATTACAAAGTGAGGATACACTAAGACTCGGCATTACTCGGGTGACTTAGTCTACCCCGTTTATATCCAAACGGGCGTGCCTTGTGGATGTCGAGGTTTCCCCACGGGTCTCACCGTTGGAATTAGCTGGGGATGGTGGAGGAACTGCAGGGTCGGGGTAGCGATGATGACCATTGCGGGGATTGTTGGCCACAATCCCGTTGGAGTGTGTGCCCAAAAGGCGATGAAGCACTTCTGGGGTCATCAAAGTATCTTGGTTGATGGCTGGGGCTGATCTCAAGGTCTCGATCGGGTGCCCGAACAGCACGACTGGGTTGTCGGCGTCGGGCTCGTCTTCTCCTCTCGCTGGGGCTCGACGAACCAGCTCTCCATGAGCTGCGATCAGATCAATGGTGATTTGATCGAATAGTGCCTCTAGTGCACCTACATAACGCACCAGGTGCAACAATGCAGGATCCGTCTCGTGATCTCTGTTGGCAACTTTGGGTTGTCTACCATACCCTTCGCGTCTGGGGTAGTAGTAGAACGAGCGACAGTTAACTCTGGGTGACAACTGTCGGAGTTGAACTATAGCCTCTCGAGCAGCTAGCTGGATGGCTTGTGGCTCGAAGGAAGTTGTCCTTCCGGTGAACCTGTAGGGGTGTTCTGGAGATAGACCCCTACCGTAGATGTGCACAGTGGCCCAGAATTGACGGCTTTCACCGCCCATGGGTCCTTGGACACAACATATTCCGGGGGCTCTTCTAACACATAGTCACGACGGGTGAGGTTTGCGAGTATGGTCACAAAACCTGGTTGTTGTGGTCTTGTTGTGCACTACGGGGCCTGGCATTATGGCTCTGTTTGGGGTAGAGAATGTGTTGTGCTGGGTTGGGGCTAGTGTGCCCTTTTTATAGAAAAAGGAGACGGAGTCTTCCTTCACACGCTTGTGAAGGAGACATCTTGGGTGCTGGTCACTAGCGTGTGATCGACAGGCTAGGTTAATAGGTTGGACACCGACTGCCAAAAGTGTCGGGGTCACTGTGTGGCTATCTTGCACGAGAAGCTTGGCTGGGTTTTGGTTAAGGTCTGGTGGGTTGGTTTGCCTAAGTTTTTCGACCTCGCTAAGATAGGATTCGCCAATGGTCAGCCTGGCTCTGATACCAAGTTTGTCACGACCGGTTTTCCGGGTATTAAATTCCAGAAAATGGCCGTTGTGCTCACCAGCCCCAGGATAACTGTTAGCTGATGAGGCACTAACTTGATACAGAAATCAAAAGCAAAATACAACAGATGTAGTACAAGACCATTCTGGCCTGTGAGTACAACAAATGGTTTCTAGTGTTTGATGGCGGAAGCGGCTTGTGAATCGTCAGTGTCTATGGGACTCCATTTTCCACAGGAACAGCTGACCAGGTTAACTCCTATCTTCGCGCGGCTGCTATCACCGTTGCTTAGGTTCCGGGGCTGTCATCACGGTCGTTCCTCTCCGCGCAAGAAATCTGGCAAAGACAATAGCCAGGGACAAGCCAGTGAGTACTTTGAATGTACTCGCAAACATTATGAACACGGGTATAATATAACAATGATGGTTCTGAAATATTTTATGCTCACGAAGTCAGACACAAAAGATAATAAAAATACTGATGCACGCAAGCATGTTATTTGAATGTGCAATAACATAGTAGTATTAAAATTATGAAATAAATAACAAGCATGCCACAGTCGGGCGTCTTAGCGACACCACATAAAGGGCTTTGAAAGAAATGCCGCAGTCGGGCGTCTCAGCGACACTACATAAAGGGCTTTAAAAGAAATGCCACAGTCGGGCGTCTTAGCGACACCACATAAAGGGCTTTAAAAGAAATGCCACAGTCGGGCGTCTTAGCGACACCACATACAGGGCTTTAAAAGAAATGCCACAGTCGGGCGTCTTAGCGACACCACATACAGGGCTTTAAAAGAATCAATCATAGGGAATATCCCGGAGGTAGAACCATCCCAGGGATATTCGACAATACCAAAATTTTCATGGGTTAGTTCACAACGAAAATAATAATCATAATTATCACAAGTCACAAGTCGTGATTCCAGTTCTGGTTTAACAGTTTCACCTCCGAAGACCGACACTAAGACCGACACTTGACCCATCCCAGACTGTAGTCCTTAACCATGGACATGGCTATTCGAATAGGTTTAATCTCTGCAGAGGGTGTACTCTTTACGCACGAGTAACGGATTCCTTTAGTCCATCGGGACTAATTCCGTCTACGGTCTTTTAAATGAAAACGCACCTGACTTGCACACACCAGCTTAACTCACCGGTGTCTGGAATCACCCACGAGACTTGTTAAGCAAAACTTTAAGTAGGGAGGCTACAACCTCGATTAGCATGGGATCACAAAATTTATATCGCGCGCAAAACTTGGGAAGCTACCCCCTCGGCTACAACCGAAACACCCATGCCCCCTGACCGGATGACTGGCTTTAATCCATGGCCGTGGTACCCTCATCCCGGCCCCTCTGTACGGTGTGTGCTAGAAAGGGGTTGACAAATTACTGAACCGTACTCTACTTGTTGTAGAGACGATTGGTAATACGAAACAAGTATGGGGGTTACTGGTACAAGACTCGATCTACGATCGACTCAGGAGGTTTATAAATTTCCCTGCATGACATGTATAATGAAAATATTTCAACCAACAGAATCACCGCTCACTATACCTCACTATGCCATACCAGACATAACCATCCCGACGGAGACCGGCGACAAACTCATGCCTACCCAAGGCAGAGGTTTTCCCGGATTCCTTCCGTCATGCATGCAAGGCACATGAGGATGATTATCATCACAAGTGGGTTCATTTCCAACAGCATGGAAATCACTAATATGCATTCATGCATATGATCATATCACATGAAATAACAAGTTCTCCGAAATGAGGTGGTGTTATAAACGTGTTAACAAACACACCAAAAATATTATGCCGGGGTTCAGAATGCTTGCCTTCAAGGTGTGGAAAGACAGGGTGCACTCCAAAACTTTTGAAAGTTTTCTTCTCTCTCTCCAAAGTCCTATTTTAAATAAATTTGAATTAACACACAAATTCAAAAACAGCACAAAAAGTTGTTTGAAAATTTTTCAAATAAATCTTAAAATAAACTAGGTTAAATTTGAGAGAGGTAGGAAAAAGAATCAATTCATTTGGAGTTGTATTTAAAAAGTTAAGCTCGGTCAAAGTTTAGTCAAAAATATGGTTTTTAAATAAAACAGAAAAGAAAACAATTTGAAAATACACGTACACGTCGAAAGCATATTTTTGAATTTACGCTTCCACTTACTCAAGTGTGGCCGGTGCACGTGTCACTGACAGTGGGCCCGCCTGGCCTACTGGTCAGGTTTGACCAGCCGCCCTCCCTCCTCTTCCTCTGGCCGAACAGAGGCGGGGCAACGACGATCAACGCCGGCGAACAGCGGCTCCCCGTGGGCTCCAGAGGCTCGGGATGGATCCGCAAGACCGGGGCGGTTCTTCTGGTGGTCGAGGGAGTGATGGGGATGGAGGGAGTCGTCGGCGACGAGCTTCGCGGCGGCCGGCGGCGTCGGGAGTAAAGTGGTCTTGGGGCTGTGGTGGTTCCCGATCAAAATCGAGTAGGGGGAAGGGTTCACGGGAGAAAGAGAAAGCTTCTGGTGGAGAGAGTGGAGAGGGGGAGGCCCTGGTGGCGCCGGAATGGCCGGGGCAGTGGCGGCGGCTGCGGTTGCCAGAGAAGGGGAAGGAGACCTCCCCGAGTTGATTGGCTGCCAATGGGGGTCCTAGGGAGATGGCTTGGGACTGCCTGCGTGCGGGGATGAGCTCGGGGCTCATTATATACGCGAGTCGAGGCGGTTCAGCGGCGACCATAGATAAGGTCGCCGGCGACCGTCTTTCTGTAGCTTGGGCGACATGGCGGCAACGAGCGCTAGGGGACACGCTTGCGGATGAGCTCGCACTGCTCCAGGAGGCAGGTAGCAAGCGCTGGCAGCTTGGGCGGCACCGACCTGGCCGAGACGCGCTGCGGACGCCGGCGTGCTGCCAAGAGCTCTGACAGCGGTGCTGTAGGCTGCCAGGGTGGCTTGGCGCGTTGCGGGGAGAAGGGGAGTGCATGGCGTGGTGCTACAGAGCGGGCAAGAACCAGGGGCGCGACGCGTCAGCTCGGGCGCGGCACGTGCAATATCCGTGCTCTGCTCGCTCCCAGAGCACGCCCGGGACGTGTTCGACGAAATGCCGGGGCATGCTAGGGGTCTCGGGTGAGGTTGGCAAGCAACAAAACTAGATTAGTGATAGAGGGAAGATCAAGGGACAAGGTGGTTTGGTCAGGAGACCAAGTTCATAATGCAAACAAAACTCATGCCAAATCAGTTCATGCTTTCAAGGTGTTTGACAAAATGCCACAGGCACCTAGGCATTTCTTGGAGTGGCCAGATCTTCCAGAGTGGGGTCTCTTTAGATGAAAGAGAGGGTGGTGAGGTTAGTTTGTGAAAAGCACAAACTTGCTAGTGCAATTTTTGCAGAACTTCAATTCTGGACAGGAGGTGAATGGCATCATTTCATGAACCAAAAATGATCCAATGGGTGCATGCTCCTGGACTTAGGGGTTTAGCATGGAGGACTACAAGTGGGAGAAAGCTCATGGGTAAAGGAGCAACTTAAGAAGTAGTTGTTGTACAAATCCTCAAGTTGGACCAGTATGGAAAAGACGTTGATTCACTCAAATATTTCAAAGAACATCACTGGGTTTTTGCATAAAATTGAATCATATGCTGCTACTAACATCCCATAATTTTGGTGGAAGCTAGAAATAAATATTTAAATGAGTTGCAGTGCAAAATTGCCCACTGGACCAGAGAAGAAAATTGGGTGTAGAGCTCAAAATATTTCATGAATAAAAGATATTTTTGCATAAAAGTGATTTAAAAACACTATCTGACATCTCCAAATTTTGGTTGGAATTTTAAGTGAATTTATCAAATGGTTGTAGTTCAAATATGGCCATATAAACTTGGAAAACCATTTTTCAAGAAAATAAAGATCAAGCAAATTAATTATGTAATTAGTTCTATTAATAAAAGAAATGTTTTTCTTGAGAGGTTAAACAAGTCCAATAACATATTTGAAAAGTTTTCTTTTTGGGGAAAACTCCATAATAACAAGAGAGAGAAATGGTCCAAAAATCAAAAGGAAGCCCAGAAAATAAATTTTTTAATTTCCTGGCAAAATTTTAATTAAGAAAACAAGGTTAAAATTTTGGGGTGTCACACCGACTCCCTCAGGACGTCCGACGCGCCTACGACCGAGCTGATTCTACGGACGCCCGAGCCCAGCCGGACGTCCGGACCGTCCCGAGCCTCCGGACGTCCGACGCCTTCCGGACGTCCGACCCCTGAGTGACCGCGCCCGCGGGCTGGAGCCCTTGTACCCCTTCACTTTGACCTCCTTTTGCACTAAGACTATAAATAGGACACCCCCACCTCCTAGTGAGGGTTAGCATTGGTTTAGCTCATATTTGTGTGAGATCCCTTGCTCATCCACTTGGATACTTCTCCTCGGAGTTCAGGACCTCTTCGGAGAAGATCCCCCAAGCGGATTCAAGACCCCTTTCCAGGGAAGATCCTCAAGACCTCCGTACGGAGAAGAACGGTTCCTTTGTATCGTTACCTTTGTTGATTGTGGATCATATGTTCCTCTATGTTGTCGGTGATCTAGCACTCGTGTGACTGATTCTATGTCGGTTTCATGATTCTCTCTCGTTTTCCCCGTGTTTTCCTCTTTGTGCTTCCGTGTGTTCTTTGTGATTCCCCGTAGGATCCACTCCAAACGTGAAAGATCGTCCACCTAGGGTTCCACCCTACATCATCTTGGTATCATGAGCCACGTTGATCACGTTTTTGGAGCACCTACCCCTCTTTTTCTAGCTTGATTTTATTGTTTTCGTCCTAATTCCGGAAAAATAGCCCCAATTTTGTTTTGTGATTTGTTGGTGAGTTGCGATTTTGTTGGATTTGGTCCATGGATTTGTGTTGCTACGTGTGGATCTAAATTTCCCCACCCTCCCCACCCTTTTCCATCCACTATACCACTCAATTTTGACCTCACCATCTTCTTCTTCCCCGGAAACCTCGCAGTTCTTCTTCCCGAGCCCGATTCTCGCCCAGGCTCCGGACGACCGGAAAACGTCGGACGTCCGACAACGTCCGGACGACCGTAAAAGCCCGGACGTCCGTAAAACCCTGACGAAACTGAACTTTGTCACTTCGACCACCACCACAACCCCACATTCCACCACATCTTCCAAACCCACATACGCCACCATCCTCCCCGATACCTCCTATGACGATTTTGTGATATTTTGGTCCTTGAGATTTTGAGTTGTGGATCCCGTATCCTTTTGTGTTTCGGCTATCTAGGTACGGTTGACATCATCACCACCACGGCTCATCTTCGCAAGGGTCTCATCATCGCCAAGGACGGTAACTTCGACGACATCTTTGTCATACCTTGCAATTGCATTGATAGCCCACATGTTCCTACCTTTGTGTAGCTTACCCATCGAGACTAGCCATTGAGTATTGCCGGTAATGTGACTTGTGCACATTAGTGATCATACTCCATAGCATACATACCATACCATAGTGGTGCATATCTTGGGATCCACTTGTGTGTCACAAAGTTGTCATAGCATACACAATTGCTATCTTGGTTTTTGAAGTTTTGCATGAGAAAAGAGCTCAAAAGTGAAAGAGCCACCCAAGATTTTAAGCAAAGAGGAAAGATAAGCAAAGAGCTTATGAACAAGAACCATAGCATCATACTACATTAAGATTGTCATATTGGATCATCTTGGATCATTGCACCGAAATACCATACATATAGCATACTTGGGATAGAGATAGTTGCATTTTTTCCTAGTAGGTTGTGCACAAGTTTCCATATTCGCCTATTGTGCAATCGTGCTAGCGTCTCTCTAGTATTGTGCAACAAGAGCATTTTCGTGGTTTCCACATTTTGGCTCACTTTTGGATTGCACAATCCCATTTATCTATTTGCATGTGTGTTTCTGTGTAACCATACTTGCTTGGTCTACTTGTTGTATTTGCAAATTTGTGAACCTTTTCCAACATTATTGAAGCTCACTTACTATTGCATCAAATTTTGTGCCACCATCCTAACCAAGCTCCACCATAAGCTTTTACGTGTGTAGGTGTGAGAACCGACAAGAATTGGTACCAAAAGTGCTATTTCATTGTCTGCATTGGAGTGAACTTGATTCATTTTCAACTTCGGTCAAGGTACATTTGGCACACGTTCTTTTCCTTCTACCACTTACATTTTTCTCGAAATGATGGATAGGCCAAGTTCTTCTACAAATCCACCTCTCATCGAGAACGGCGACGATATGTCATCATTCGTCACAAAGAGACACCTCTTTGGTGCTCAAAGGGCGTTACACCACGAGCAACAAGCTATGAGCGACCGCATCGACAACCTCGCCACCGACTTGCGACTCTCTGAATAACGTACAAGAGACTACTTCGACAACAAGTTCGACTCCCACAAGCAAGAGAATGATGCAAGAATGGACGAGATCCGCACCTTGATGAGGAACTGACATCCTTCCACTTCTTCCTCCTCAAGACGGAGCCGCTCGAGTCGACACTCCGACAACACCTTCTCCGGCTCAAGCACACCGTCATCAACCATTCTTCGACAAGCCGCGCGCCAAGACCGTGATGCATCTCGCAACCCGCTACATGACAAGCATTCACAAGAGCAAGTTGATGAGCAAGTTCCTCATCCTCAATCAAACCAAGTCGCTTTTGCTCAAGCTCAAGAACGGCAACGACTACGATGCCAAGAGGAAGAACGAGCGCGTCTACTCCAAGAGGAACAAGACGCCGAGGCTCAACGTCTTCAACAACAACAACGAGAAGCAAAAGCTCTTGAGGCGCAACGTGCCCTTCAAGAATCAAGTCGAGCCATCGCAAACCGCAATCGCGAACGGCGCAATAAAGAGGAAGCCCTTAGAGAAGAAATCCAAGAGAGGAACTACCAACTGCGTGTGCAACGTCAAGCTCCACAAGCTCCTCCACAAGCTCGTCAAGCTCCACCTCAACCTCAAGTTCAACAAGAGCAAGTTGATCATGGACTTCATCCGCGCCAAGAGCAACATGAGGATGACTATCCTCCACGTCAAGGGCATCATCATCACCATCGCCAACAACACAATGAAGAGCAACGCTATGGCAAGCTCAAATTCACAATGCCCAAGTTCAATGGAAGCAATGATCCGGAAGAATACCTCTGATGGGAATTGAAGGTCGACAAAATTTTCCGTTTGCACAACTATGAGGAAGAGAAGAAGATCGCTATGGCATCACTTGAGTTCCAAGACTATGTGCTCATATGGTGGGAACAAGTCCTTGAGCGCCGTGAAGCAAGAGGTGAACCACCTATCACCACTTGGGCTCAAATGAAGGAAGTCATGCGAGCACGTTTTGTGCCAACCTACTACAACCACGATCTCTTCAAGAAGCTACAACTCCTCAAGCAAGGAACAAAGAGTGTTGAAGAATACTACAAGGAATTGGAGATTGCCATGATTCGAGCCAATATCACGGAAGATGATGAGCAAACAATGGCACGTTTCTTGAATGGTCTCAATCAGCCCATCAAGAAGATTGCCGACTTCCAACCCTACTCCAACCTCATTGAGCTCGTGAATCAAGCTACAAAGTCGGAACATCAAGTGCAAGATGACTTCAAGTACGCCAAGTACTCATCCAAGACATACGGCTTCTCAACCTATCAAGCTTCAACAACTCCTCCAATATCTACGTCAACCAAGACTTCTCCAAGCAATGACAACAAGTCAAGTTACAAGAAAACTTCGTCAAGTTCAAGTCGTCTTCCTCCTACTACAAGCAACTTCAAGCCGCGTGCTTCATCATCTACTCCAACCGATGAGACCATGAAGACAAGCTCCTTCAAATGTTTCACTTGCGGCGGCCGAGGCCACAAGTCCTTCCAATGTATGACCAAGCGCACCATGATCCTCAACAACGATGGTACATATGATTCCATGAGTGAAGAGGAGATGGAAGCACTTGAGCAAGTGGCCATGCACCGGTGCGTGAACGAAGATGAAGATGATCAAGTCTTTTGTGATGAGGATTCGAGCGCCGCTCTTGTTGTCTCCAAAATCTTGACACTTCAACATCAACAAGAAGAAGACCAACGATGCCACATCTTCCACACTAAGGCCAGCATCAATGGAAGGTCCGTCAAGGTCATCATCGATGGAGGTAGTTGTCACAACTTGGCAAGTGAAGAACTATGCTCCAAGCTTCAATTGGTCAAGAGGAAGCACCCGCACCCCTACAAGGTTCAATGGCTAAGTGACTCCGGCACTATACGAGTTGAGCATACGGTCCAAGTCTCCTTCAATATTGGTGCTTATGAAGACACTTTGGAGTGTGATGTGGTCCCAATGACCATTTGCCACCTCCTTCTTGGTCGACCATGGCAATTCGACTGTGGTGTCATCCACAATGGGCGCACCAATCACTATAGCTTCAAGATGAAAGGCAAGGAATACGTGCTACGACCTATGTCTCCTAGTCAAGTGATAGCCTACAAGCAAGCCACCCATCATGGAGAGAAGAGTGAGAAAGTGACCCACCCAAAAGTGAGTGAGAGCCACAAGCCAAACTTGAGTGCCTCTTCTCCTAGAGAGAAAAATCTCATCCTATTTGCCACCAAAAGTGAGATGAGAGAAGTGTGTGAGAACCCATCGAGTGTGATGCACTTTGTCCTTGTGTTCAAGGATGGAGAACCAAAAACTAACACCATTCACGAGCTACCTTTGATGTTTCAATCTCTTTTGCAGGAATTTCAAGATGTTTTTCCCGATGAGCTACCTCCGGGTCTACCTCCTCTTCGAGGCATTGAGCATCGAATCGACCTCATCCCCGGAGCGCCACTTCCAAACAAAGCCCCATACCGTGTCAATCCCAAAGAAACCAAGGAGATTCAACGACAAGTACAACAACTAATCGACAACGGTCATGTACGTGAAAGCTTAAGCCCTTGTGCCATGCCTGTTATACTTGTGCCTAAGCCCGATGGAAGTTTCCGCTTATGTTCGGATTGTAGACCCATAAATGCCATTATCGTTCGATATAGGCATCCCATTCCTCGCTTAGATGATATGCTTGATGAACTTAGTGGAGCCAACTTTTTCTCAAAAATTGATCTTAAAAGTGGCTATTATCAAATCCGCATTCAAGAAGGTGATGAATGGAAAACTGCTTTCAAAACCAAATTTGGCTTATGAGTGGTTAGTGATGCCTATGGGCTTATCGGAAGCACCCGGAACTTTCGTGCGTCTTATGCATCATGTGCTTAGACCTTATATTGGAGTCTTTGTTGTGGTTTACTTTGATGATATCCTTGTGTTTAGCAAAACCATGAAAGAGCATATTAATCATGTTAAATCTGTTTTGCAAACTCTTCGCAAGGAAAGCCTTCATGCGAACTTGAAAAAAATGCACTTTTGGCGTTGACAAAGTGGTTTTCTTGGGTTTCGTTGTATCTTCCAAGGGTGTCCATGTTTATGAAACTAAAACTGAAGAAATTAAAACTTGGCCCCAACCCACCAATTTGCAACAAGTGCGAAGTTTTCTTGGTCTTGCAGGATTTTATCGCCGCCTTGTGAAAAACTTTAGCACAATTGCCGCTCCTTTACATGCTTTGAGTAAGAATAATACTCCTTTTCTTTGGGGATCTTTGCAATCCACCGCTTTTGATGAGCTCAAGTCTTTGCTTACTCATGCTCCGATTCTTGCTTTGCCCAACTTTGAGAAAACTTTTGAGGTTCATTGTGATGCAAGTGGTACCGGAATTGGCGGAGTTTTGAAGCAAGAAAAACGAGCCATTGCTTATTTTAGTGAAAAACTCTCCGGTGCTCAACTTAACTATCCCATCTATGATAAAGAATTGTATGCTTTAGTGCGTGTGCTACATGTTTGGGAACATTACCTTAGACCTCATGAATTTGTCATCCATACCGATCATGAAACACTTAAGTACTTAAAAGGTCAAAATAAGTTGAACAAGCGTCATGCCAAATGGAGTGAATTTATTGAATCTTTCCCATATGTGATCAAGTACATTAAGGGTAAAGAAAACGTTGTTGCGGATGCACTTTCATGCATATGCACACTTGTCACTCAACTTGAGTTGAATGTTATTGGCTTTGAGCACATAAAGGACTTGTATGCTAATGATCCATCTTTTTCTATTCCTTATGCTAAGTGTTTGATGCATACTTCTTGGGAACAATATTATTTAAAGGATGCATATCTTATGAGACCTAACAAACTATGCATTCCCGAGTCTTCTCTTCATTTGCTCCTTTTGCAAGAGGCTCATGGAGGCGGAATCATGGGACACTTTGGACGCGACAAGACGTTCGCTGCGCTCTCCAAGAACTATTACTCGCCCAAGATGTTTCGTCACGTCTCACGCTTCACCACCCAATGCTCTACATGTCGCAAAGCTAAGTCAAAAGCTCAATCTCATGGTCTTTACATGCCTCTTCCTATTCCTTATCAACCTTGGGAAGACATTAGCATGGATTTTATACTTGGTCTGCCTAGAACTCAAAATGGCAAGGATTCCGTCTTTGTTGTTGTGGATAGATTTTCTAAGATGGCACATTTCATTCCTTGCAACAAGATAGACGATGCTTCACATATTGCCAATATATTTTGTAGGGAAATCTTGCGACTTCATGGAGTGCCAAAGACAATTGTCTCGGACCGCGACGTCAAGTTCTTGAGTTACTTTTGGAAGACCCTATGCGCCAAGCTCGGCATCAAGCTATTATTCTCTTCGGCATACCATCCTCAAACCGACGGCCAAACGGAGGTGACGAACCGTACACTCTCCACTCTACTTCGCGTGTTGATCAAGAGGAACATCAAGGAGTGGGAAGTGTGTCTACCCATCGCCGAGTACGCCTACAACCGTGCAAGACATTCGACGACCGGCAAGTCCCCCTTCGAGGTCGTCTACGGCTTCAACCCATTGTCCCCATTGGACATTCTACCTCTTCCTCTACAAGAGTGAACCAACCTCGACGCAAGTGCTCGTGCAAGCTACATCAAGAAAATGCACGAAGATACAAGGCACACCATTGAGTGACAAGTACAACGACTAGCAACCAAGCTCAACGTCAGCAAGCAACCCATGGTCTTCAACATTGGTGATCTAGTGTGGCTACACCTTCGCAAGGACCGCTTGCCCAATGAACGCAAGTCCAAGCTTCTCCCTCGAGCCGATGGACCTTTCAAGGTGCTAGCACGCTACAACGACACCGCCTACAAGATCGACCTACCTCGAGACAAGTACAATGTGAGCGACATCTTCAACGGCAAGGACCTGGCACCTTACCATAGAGATGAAGCTTTTGATCCGAGGTCGGATCTCTCCCAAGGGGGGGGGGGAGATGATGCAGAGCATCCCTCACTCATCCCCATGGACGCATCTACATCTCCCTCAACACCACGTGGACCCATGACCCGAGCCAGAGCTAAGGCTATCGAAGATAAGGTGAACTCGCTCCTCTTCGAACTCCCTCTTCCTACTCAAGAAACATGGCTACTACCTCATTCGGAAACTCTATGTGTGATCAGGTACATGGAGGTGAGCCAAGGATCAACTACTTGCAAGAGCCAAGATGACGAGGACCCCAAGCATGTTGAAGAAGAAGAGATGCTGCTGAAGCTACAGGCGTCGGACGACCGACCAAGTCCGGACGTCCGACGAGTTCCAGGACACGGACGAGCGAGCCTTCCGGACGTCCAGTACTTCGCCACCCGAACCAAATCTACAGACGTCCGAGGCGGACCGAACGACCGGACGACAAGCACCCGAGCGAAATCTACGGACGACCGACGACTTTCGGACATCCAGACCGTCACGAAGCTCCGGACGACTGACCCCCTCCGTACGTCCGACGCGCCTATGACCGAGCTGATTCTACGGATGCCCGAGCCCAGCCGGACGTCCGGACCATCCCAAACCTCCGGACGTCCGACGCCTTCTGGACGTCCGACCCCTGAGTGACCGTGACCGCGGGCTGGAGCCCTTGTACCCCTTCACTTTGACCTCCTTTTGCAATAAGACAATAAATAGGACGCCCCCACCTCCTAGTGAGGGTTAGCATTGGTGTAGCTCATATTTGTGTGAGAGCCCTTGCTCATCCACTTGGATACTTCTCCTCGGAGTTTAGGACCTCTTCGGAGAAGATCCCCCAAGCGGATTCAAGACCCCTTTCCAGGGAAGATCCTCAAGTCCTCCGTACGGAGAAGAACGATTACTTTGTATCCTTACCTTTGTTGATTGTGGATCATATGTTACTCTATGTTGTTGGTGATCTAGCACTTGTGTGATTGATTCTATGTTGGTTTCGTGATGCTCTCTCATTTTCCCCGTGTTTTCCTCTTTGTGCTTCCGCATTTTCTTCGTGATTCCCCGTAGGATCCACTCCAAACGTGAAAGATCGTCCACCTAGGGTTCCACCCTACATCAGCAAGCCTTCTTAAGGCAAAATTGTTTAACCTATGTCCGTACTCAGATATTGTTGCTTTCGCTGACTCTTGTGTATTTGAGCTTACATATTCGAGGCCTCGAGGCCCCTGGCTTGTAATATAAAGATTGTATTATTTTAATTTGTGTCTAGAGTTGTGTTGTCATATCTTCCCATGAGTCCATGATCTTGATCGTACACATTTGCGTGTATGATTAGTGTACGATTGAATCAGGGGCGTCACAAGTTGGTATCACAGCCGACTGCCTGTAGGTAGCCCCCTTTCCAACTCCTTGGCCGAAGTTGAGTCTAGTCTTTGAAAAAGTGTTTTACTAACATGGCTGTGTCGCTTACGGGACCACGTCGCCATTGGGTGGTATTAGGCTCTTTTATTCCTCGTCTATACTCTGGGACTCTGATCTCTCGTCTATTCGGGTCAAACATTTTACTAAGTCTGACATTAGGATCTCGTACCCACTTTCTCTCGGAGAGCCCCTTCAGTCCAGATGATCGCTTGCTGCTTCAGAAGATTTCGAAGATACTCTCTAATGTTTCCTCGAAAACCATGTGCCCTTCGCCGTCGTAATTCCATATCACCGATAAATCCCTCTGGATAACTACATACACCTGTCGTTCATATTGTCAACCCCAGTTGATCTTGTTATTACGAGATGCCTTGTAATACTTTCAGGTATTTCGAGAATCCATTATGCCTGCTATGTTGCAGCTCCTTTTCCGCCTGAATACATGTACGGATAATTCCTCACAATAATCAGGGATTCATTCATCCCCAATTGTTTAGGTATTTCACAAAAGTCTTCGAAATACCATTCGATCTTCCGTAAATCCTCAGCAGCCTATTGTTGTTGGAATTCTTGTTTGCTTACATTATGGTTAATTCCATATTTCTATTAATCTTTGTTGACATCCTCTGTCACTATCGTTTCGAGTCCCTTGATCCAATATGTCGCGAATGCTCGTAATCCTCAATTAGATCCTAGCATTCATCTACGTGTTGGTATATTTTAATCCTGAAATTAGCGGTATATGTTCCTAAGATACCCCTACGTGTTGAACCTATGCCTTCCCTAATCCGTGTGAACTCGAAAGAGATGTGAGTCATACTCTTCTAGTGCGTCACCAGATAAATCTTTTGCACTACAAATTCTTCGAAAACGAGGAGTGAATGAAAGGTTATGCATTGAAGAAGTGGGAGTCGACCTTGAACCTTTGTGTTCATGCCCATGGAGCCGAGGTAGAACTTATCATGGAAGCTCCTCGTAAAAATAATTACCCCTTGTTATAATATCATCTGGTATCGGTGAATTGATCCTTCACAACCGTGGTTCCGACCATGATTGTTCTTCTTTGGTCCCATTTCTTGGACAAGTTAAATCACTTGTATTATGTAGGTCAATACGCCTGCCCAACCTCTATTATGATCTACCTTCGAGTATTGCCCCTAGTATCTCGAGGATATCATGCCATTGGACTACATCTTATGAACTTTTGATGGAGTACTACCTTACCCTATCTTTTTCACTTCATGGGTTCTGGGTTGTTTGTCAACCGGGAAGACCAATAAGTGAATCAATTTTGCACTCCGATTAAGCAACTCTAAGTAATTTTTGTTGCTTACGAGTTTAATAATCCTTCAAGTCATTCGTAGCCTGATCAGTTATATCATTATCATGCTAAATTCTAGCTGTGCTACTGGCTCCTTTCCGGAGCACAATTTTTGACGATGAGCTAAGCTTACGTCGATATTCCTCGTCATATCATTTCGCCTTGAACAGCAAGCTTGACTTCGAGTTTGTGTCGTACCCATGGTTCCAATAACCTGTCGCTTCATCATTTCTTTGACTTGATGTCATCATCGACCGATTACATCTTAATGAAACCTCTCGACAAATATGTCGTGATCATCATCAATATTCTGAGCACTTCCAGGATATCAATCGAATTCATGATGAGAAATATCATCCTTGCCCCCTCAATAAATTGTTACTGAGCCCGTGGGCCCTATCCTCATCATTTTTCTTGCTAAAATTATATGACTTACATTATAAGTTGTTTCCGATGGATCCTTTGTGAATCAAAAGTATGGCCTTTACCTGATGACCATGTCGATGCTATCCCGAAGCATGATTGTGGTACTCCGATCATCAACAAGAGCATTCAAAGCACTATGCTTAATGTTTCTTGATATATTATCCAAACACCGTTGTATGGGTAATATCATGATTCTTCCGTTGCCCCATTATCTAAATGCTTTTGAACTTGTTGTCCTGTCATGTATTTCCTGCTCCGCTTTTTCCCTGGGAAGGAAATACTCCCAATTTTTATGTGTAAACACATTTTCCTTCCCATTGATTAATTTGAAAAATCAATTAATCATTTTTCCTTTCCATTGGTTGGTTTAACCTTTCTTATGATCTGGATGGTATAAGCAGAATTAATTTCCTACTTATGAAAACACCTCGAGGTACAATTCGGTCAGTACGGCCCTGTTACTAATGTTCTTGACATTCCAGTAACCACCGATAGACGAGAACTTTGCCTATTGGTCCGCCTCATTCAACGAGTAGGAAAATGGTTCTCTTCGTCCCTCGCCCTTGGTACCGATGTTGTCGTCGACATAATTGACCGGCTATCCTCTGACCTGCCTTGCCATCATGACCGTGCAAAATGTTAGCGCCTTCCTGCTTTTAACCCACGTGGTGGGCCCATAACCCACAGTACCACATGATCGAAACCTGACTTAACTGTACACCCTTGTTCTAAGGTTATTTCTCACACTTGGCTTCTTATGAAAATAACGAGCTGCCTTCCGAGAGGCGATATATTCTGGTATTAGACGCAATACTTATTCCCATTGCTCTGAACCCCTTTCACCCCTTGTTTTAGGAAACAAACGATTGTCTACCAGGTTGAAGCTTCTTATTGCACCTCACTTTGCTCTCGATGACTCTATGCCTCTATGCCACGTTCACTAACATAGTCCCCACATACCTATCTTGTGTTGAGCTCCGTCCTTCCCGAGTCTTTCCCCTTACTCCAACTCTTAAATCTCGGGACGAGATTTCTTGTAGTGGAGGAGGTTTGTAACACCCCTGGTGTTATGCTACAGTAAACTCCTCTTAGTGGTGCCGTGTCAGCATGTTAATTAAGCCAAATTGCCACCTTGTAAAAGTCAAAGCCAATTTCAAATTTAGAATAAAGACAAATAAATTATTTCTTCTGGCAGTAAAACAAAATTGTTGACAAGGTTGGAAATATTCCCAAAGCTATTTTTGTTAAAAACCACTGTATGGATTTACAAATTGACCCTAGCAACCAAAGAAGTGGATCAGCAGCAAATAAATGACCTTTTCATTTTCTTAAAAAAAATAGTTAAACAATTCCAAATGCTTTGGAACTTTTTGTGCAACCTCAAAATATTGCAATATATTTATGTGGCAAGTTTCACATTTTACCAAATCATTTGCTATCAAGAGAAAATGAAAAAAAAGGAAAGAAATGCTAGAGAAAGAAGAAGGAAAAAGGGGATCTAGCCCACTGTACCACCAGGCCTCTAGAAACTACAGGGTGGCCCGGCCACTTTGTGCTGGCCTTTCCCTAACCTCTCGGGAGAGGCAGGGAGGCCAGGGCGTGCACGCCGTCCATCGGCCGGATGGCACGCTGTCGAGCATCCCGCGGCTCCCCCTTGCGGATAAGGGCAGCCCCTCCTGCTCCCTCGCTCTCCCAGTAACCCTAGTCCCCAAATCCCCCTCTCCCTCCCTCATATTAGACGATTTGGAAGAGGCCTAGCTCGCGTTCATCGTCATCATCATCGATCCCGTGGCCACCGGCCTCCCTTCATCGTGGCAAGGCGTCCAGGAGCTCCGCCATCAATATCTCCATCGCCCTCACCCGCTACTTCCTCTACTGTCAACCATTGGAGCTCGGCGCCACTACATCACCTGCATCGAGTCATATTCCACCTCCGACCGCTGCTCATCGCTGCTTTGATTTGTCGCCTACAAGCCTTCCCCGAGCTTACTTTGCACCTCTACAGGTTCAAAGTGAGATCCTCGGGCGATTCCCCTCGTTCCCAACTTCAATCCACCCCGTTAGGCACCGCCCCCGTGCTCGTCCATGGCCGCCATGGTCGGAGCCTGAGCTCCCATGTACGTCCTCTTCTGCTGCCCTATTTGTTGTTGCTTGCTGCTCCTTGGCGTCGCCCGCACCCACCACCACAGCCGCCACGCCCGACCTGTGCGCCCGCTCGCCTGCGCTGGCCCTGCTCGCTACGGCGGCCATCGCTGCTCCTCCCTTCCCCTGCTCCCCTCGCTACTCGTGCCTGCTGCCCGCCTTTGCTCGTTGCTTCCGGTCGCCCCCGCTTTTGCCAGCCACTGCCGGCGGCCGCCTGTGCCGCGCCCACCTACAGCCGTCGTCGCCACATTCGCACGCCTCCCCAGTGCCCCGACATGCTGCTCTTGGCCGCAGTCGCCAAGCGCCGGCGCCTGTGCCTCTGTACTGTCCAGCCTCGTTTAGTTTAGGAACTAATCCCCATTAGTGCTAACCCCCCTCCTAATTAGTGTATGACACATGGGTCCCATCTAGTAACTCCCCCTTTAAATCAATCTGTTAAAAATAAAAGTGTTCCTATGACAGGTGGGACCCCTTGTACTATTTGTGTGGACAAGATCAAATAAAGCCCATCTATGGCATGTGGGCCCCATATGTCAGTTGGACCAGTCAACTCTGTCATCTTTGACTGTTGAGTGGTGACTGGGCAGTCAGCACGACCCACATGTCATACACTTACACACATTGCTGGGTACACTCCTGTGTACCCAAAGCAATTTATCTATTTATTATTTCGAATTAAAATAAATCCAGTAATTCCAAAGTGGTTTAAATCTTTGAAAAATCATATAAAATAATCCATAGCTAGGATGAAAATGTTTTGTACATGAAAGTTGATCAGAACGACGAGGCAAATCTGAATACACAATCCGTTCATCTGCCATGCGTCCCTAGCATAGCAAACATGCAACCTTTACCCTCTGTTTCATCTTTCCGGAAATACCTAACTTCGGGAAAGCATTCCCGAATGATTTCCCCCTTCGCCGGTATCGCGTAGCACCGCGTTAGAACACCCCTAGCTTTGTTTATTGTCATGTCATGCTTTTGTGTGCTTGTATTTACTGTTTCTTCCCCCTCTTCTCTCCGGTAGACTTCGAGACTGATGCCGATGCTGCTCCTGTGTTGGACTACGTCACTGACGACCCTCCTTCTCGTCTGAGCAACCAGGCAAGCCACCCTTTTGATCATCCCGATATCGCCCATTCCATTCTCTCATGTTTGCAATAGATTTTGCCACTGTTACTATTTGCTCCTATTCTGATGCATATCCTGCTTTTGTAACCTGCTCTTTGTACCTTACTTGCTTATCCTAAACTGCTTAGTATAGGTTGGTTAGTGATCCATCAGTAAACGCAACCTTGTCCTTGTTGCCCCTGCTTCATCATCAAAGACTCGATCAACGGGATCAAAGATCAGGCCCCGGCAGCGCACATCACTTCACCTTAGTTGCTCGACACTACTGGGTTACTATCGAGTACCGAGGGTGAGACATCATCAGCACTTCTGATGTTAACCCTGTAGTGTAGCTATTCAGTCGTGATCATCGAGGGTGATTTCCTCTTTAACCACGTCCGATACGACTCTGTCATGCAACCCCTCAAGTGTGACCCTCGAGGGTGGTCCCTCTTACGTTCACCTTGATGATTACATCGAGTGGAATTCACCGGGGGTGATTCCTCAGGGTTTTCCCCTTGATGTTTGGACACACGGATACTATGGTTACTATGACTTTACACTGAACCATGTTACTAAAGACAGGTCGACCCTGAGGGGTACCCGCGCGAGCATAATTACGAGTGATGTGGAGACGGGTTGACCTGGAGGGTGCCCGTGATATAATTACGAGGCGTGGTCGGGCATTCCTAGCCCTTGCCGAAAGTCCTCGAGATGGGGCAATGGGGTCACATATTTCGTGAGTCTCTGCTTGTTACCGCATGTTCCCAATCCACTATGATTTGGATATTTGATCCGAGGGGCCTCTGGCCTGATAGCACTAACCATCACGTGGGCATAGTATGGGTGTTCTGCGTCGTATGCATCAGCCGAAGCTTAATAGACATCAGCGACTGAGCGGCGCGCGCCGGGTTGGACGGGTAAGCACCTGCCTTTTTGAAGGAGGTAGGTAGGTCTGCTCACCGGCCCATGACCCCTGGGGGCATAGGTTTAGTCCAGCGTGCGGACCTCTCTATTAAGCCTAGGTTGGGTTGCGGCTATTGTTTGGCCGAGGCCGGGCATGACCCAGGAAAGTGTGTTCGGCCAAAGTTAATTGAGCATGGTGGGTAATTTGGTGCACCCCTGCAGGGAACAAAACATCTATCAATAGCCTGTCCTACGGTAACGGACACTCGGAGTTGTATCCCGATCGATACAACTAGAACTGGATGCTGAGGCATGAAATGGATATGTGGCTCTGAGAGTCGAGAAAGGATCCGGGGGTGTTGAAACCAACATAAATATGACTTATGTTTTACTACTCTACTCCCTCCTTTTGCTGCAAGACGGTGGTTACCAGAAGATGCTAGTCTTTGATAGGACTAGCTTCTCCCCCTCTTATTCTGGCATTCTGCAGTTAGTTCACAGATACTACCCCCTTTCATTGATACTGATGCATAAGTAGTGTAGTTCCTTGCTTGCGAGTACTTTGGATGAGTACTCATGGTTGCTTTGCTACCCCTTTTCCCCCTTCTTTCTTCTTTCTGGTTGTTTCAACTAGATGGTGGAGTCCAGGAGCCACATGCCACCACCGACGACTACTACAAACACGAGGGTGCCTACTACTACATGGAGGCCGCCGATGACCAGGAGTAGTTAGGTGGCTCCCAGGCAGGAGGCCTTGCCTTTTCGATCATGTTGCTTTTGTGCTAGCCTTCTTAAGGCAAACTAGTTTAACCTATGTCTGTACTCACATATTGTTGCTTTCGCTGACTCTTGTGTATTCGAGCTTACATACTCGAGCCCTCGAGGCCCCTGGCTTGTAATATAAAGCTTGTATTATTTTAATTTGTGTCTAGAGTTGTGTTGTGATATCTTCCCGTGAGTCCCTGATCTTGATCGTACACATTTGTGTGTATGATTAGTGTATGATTGAATCAAGGGCATCACAACCATCGAGGACCAAGGCAGGCGGCCTGACGCACCACAGGTACTGTCGGCTGGTGGCGAGCTGGTGGTGGGAGCGACCCCCATGGTCCGCTCCCTGGCACGTCGGCGTGCGGCAAAGCCGGCTTCGGCACCACGGCCGCAGGAGGTCGGGTTCGCGAGCTCGTCGGTCTCGGATGTGGAGGCCATCAGCGCTGGTTCGCTGGAGTGGACACCTGGGGGCGGAACAACTGTTTTGAATGCGGCCGCGTAGGATGTCCAGGCCTGGCTCCAGGCTCAGGCCACTGGACTGCAACATTACATGAAGGAGTTCCTGGCGTCGCGAGCTGCTGTCCGGGTATGTTTCTTGTTTTCGATTCTTGTAATCTTCCGTGGGGGCACGTCAGCGCACCCAATGGGTGTAGGCCCCCAAGTTCCGGGTCGGCTGCTGAGCAGGTGGCCTAGAACTTTCATGTAGGCCCGAGTTCTGACTTGTTTTCTCTTCGATTATCTTCATTGCAGGATTATCACAACATCCGCACGGCCGCCTTCAACTCCCAGGTCCTGGAGCAGGCCCAGCGGACCGCTGATTTGACCGAGAGCTTGAGTAAGCACTCCATCCTCTCTCTCGCAGGGGCGCGTTAGCGCACCCGCTTGGTGTAGTCCCCGAGATTCGGGCCGACTGCTAAGCAGTCGGGCTGAATCTCTCCGGCAACTTCTTGTCTTCTTTCTTGATTATTGACCATCTTTCTCTTCTTGTGTTTGCAGGAGCCAACACCACCTTGCAGCAGCAGCTGGGCGAAGCCCAAACCGCGTTGCACGCCAAGGAGGAGGAGTGCAACAAGGTGGCCCAGGAGCGCGACCGTCTGGTCCAGGAGCTGGCTGACTAGGCGGAGCTTCACAAGGCGGCCCTCCAGAAGGCGAAGGATAGTGAGGCCAGTCTCTAGGCTGAGTTCTAGACTCAGTGCTCAAACTAGGCTGACACGGAGAGGGCGCTGAACAACTGCTACGGCCGGATCGAGGACATGGTTGATGGTGTGTTGTCTTGTTCTTTCTTTCATCTGCCGATTGTTATATGATCCGACTTCCGGCTTCATACATACTTCTTTTTATCTTCTTGTGCAGAGTACTTCCCTGGTTATGCTGTTACCGCTAGCCAAGCCATCGAAGTTTGCCGCGAAGAGCGAAGGCGGGCTGGTTTGGAGATCGCGCCAAACACCCATCAGTCAGTCGACGAGCAGCTTCTAGCCATCCAGGCTCGTCTCCAGCCGGCTCATCGGATGCTCCGTCGGCTGCAGTGTGTCGGAGCCCAGGTGATCTCCGCCCTCTGGCCAGCCGTCCAAGCACCGCGCACCCCCAGTTGGACCGCCGACTGGTTGGATGTGGCTGTCGGCTGCTTCGAGGCATGGAAGGGCTCCTCGGCCCGGGCAGGCGCACGTCGGGCCTTGGAGTTTGTCGAGGCATGGTATCCTGGGCTAGATCTAGCCTAGTTGGCCATGTTCCGGCAGGAGGCCAACGAAGAGTTGGTGGCGGTGAGCGGTCATCTCATTCATCACACCGCGACAATCACCGAGTACACTGAGACCGGCTTCTTCATCCCCGAGCTGAACGAAGAGGGTGCTGAGGTGCCACCGGACTTGTTCGAGATGAACCCGGATGATGTGGAGGACTCGACAGAGGAGATCACCTCCAGTGACGAAGGCGAGGACGAGGAGAACGAGGATGGTGAAGACGCCGCGCCGAAGGGCGGAGCGGACGGCCAGCCTCAACTCGACTGTGCCTCGAGCAACAAGCCGCGTGCGAGCGTGCCGACTGCTGCTAGAGATGACCAAACGGAGACTCGCCAGCCGGCCACTCCACCAGTCGGCGCCGCCGTCCCCATCAGCCTGCCAGACCCGCCTGCTACTCCCTTGGCCTAGGCTGCCAACTTTTATCTTAACTATTCCTGCTTTGTAGTCTTTTGAACAATATCGTTAAATTAAGCAGTTCCACGCACTGGGGTGTATTCAAACTTGTTGAATTCCGGCTTGAAAACCTCGCTGTGTAATTATTATCCCGCATGAGCTGTGCTTGCGCCGAGCTCCAACTTTTGTTGCTTTCTGTTAGTTTGGCTTGTTCCTTTGCCGTCCTCCCCTGTCTGCCACCTTGCCAGCCAGGCGGCCGCTCTGCAGACCGTAGCTAGGTCAAGTACTTAGCCGTTTGAGAGGACAAGTACTTCGGCCACTTAGGACATACCAAGATAAGTAAGAAACCGGTCGGTCGGCTGCTCAGCAGCCGGTCGGCGAGGCGGGAAGCCGGCCTATCTTATGTAAATTCCTTTTGTACTTAGCCGTATTTCATGTGGGCATCGTTTCCTGCCTTTGACTCTTACCAGCCGGACAGTTGCTCTGCAAGCTGTGGCTTGTGGCAAGAGAGGGCTTAGATGCCGACACATTACTTGTCTGATTGCAGGTAGCATTGACATAATACAAGGCGGCAAGCCCCCAGGCCGACTGGTCGAACCCGGTGCCAGGAAGAAGAATGAAATAACACATTCATAGGCATAAAACTTATCATATAGATAAAAGGGTAGTCCCCGAGTGCTCCTCGGGGGACCTGATGTCTTGCACTTAATACAAAGGGTAGCATGGTACATACTGCATCAACTATAAATCTTCGAAGGAGGTTTGCATTCCATGGGTGCTCTGATTCCTTGCCGGAGTCGTCCCTCTTGCGTGCCCTAGGCTTTTGTAAATTGATCAGGTAATCGGAATCGTTGCCCAAGGCTTTTCTAATGATGAATTGGCCTTGCTAAGGGGCCGAGAGCTTGTGCTAGCCGGTTGTTCACTGGATCAGCCGGAGCACGAGGTCTCCCTCTTGGAAGGATCTTGGCCTGACCTTCCGACTGTGGTAGTGGCGTAGGCTCTGCTAGTAGATGGCGGATCGGCTGAGTGCCAACAGCCGGCCCTCTTCCAGCAGATCGACGCTGTCTTATCATGCTTCCTTCACCTCCTCTTCCGTGTACATGATGACGCGAGGTGAGTCAAACTCGATGTCGGTTGGGATGACAGCCTCGGCCCCGTACACAAGGAAGAATGGAGTGAAGCCGATTGACTTGTTTGGAGCGGTGCGCAGGCTCCAAAGGACGGCCGGCAGCTCATCAATCCAGCAGCCAGTCGGACGATCCAATGGCTTGACCAGTCGGGGCTTGATGTTGGAGAGGATGAGGCCGTTTACTCGCTCGACTTGGTTGTTTGACTGCGGATGGGAAACGGACGCTAAGTCCAGTCGGATGCCCTGCATCGTGCAGAAATGGGCCAATGCTCCTTTGGCAAAATTCGTGCCATTGTCGATGATTATGCTATGTGGTATGCCGTACCGGACGGTGATATCTGTGATGAAGGTCTCATCAGTCGGCCCATTCAACTTGTTGATTGGTTTGCTTCAATCCACTTGGTGAACTTGTCCACGGTACCATGTTCAGCCCCCATACGGCAAAGGACCAAGTGAGGGGGACAGTCTAGAGTGCAGAAGCCGGCAGATGTTGCTTTGAGATGAATTTCTGGCATCCCTAGCAATGCTTCACCAAGTCCTTGATATCTTCTAAAGCAGTCGGCCAGAAAAAACCATGGCGGAAAGCCTTGGCAACAAGTGATCTTGAGGCCGCGCGGTGGCCGTATTCGCCTTGGTGGATATCTTTGAGGATTGTCTTGCCTTTCTCTGGCTCTACGCATCGCCGAAAGACTCCAGTCACGCTGCGCCTGACAAGCTCTCTGTTTACTATCGTGTAGGCTCTTGCCCGGTGCTATACTTGCCGGGCCGAGATCTCAACAGCCGGCAGCTCTTTGTTCACCAGAAAGTTGAGAATGGGCTGCGCCCATGATGGACCTACGACTTATTCGACTGTCAGTACGGCCACTACAACTAGGGTGGTTGGGTTGGGAGGTGGCAGGTTGGAGTCGGCCACCGCTTGCTGTGTTGTTGAAGTCCCCAGGCCTACTGCTGGAGTCCCCGGGCTGGGTTCTGAAGTCCACTGGCCGGGTGCAGCTGCAGCAGTCCCCGAGTCGCCTGTCGAAGTCCCTGAGCCGACTATTCTGGGGGCAGCCAACACAAAGATGGAATCTGGTTCTGGCGAAGGCTTGATAGACGCCTTGAGGAGGCGCTGAAGGGAGAAGACGGTTGGTATGGCTTGCCGGGTGGAGCTGATTCGTGCCAGGACATCTGCTTGCTTTTTGTCGGCTTGTGGCACGTGAAGGAACTCACATCCTTTGAAATATCCGCTGAGTTGCTGGACGAGGAAGCGATAGCTTGCCATATTTGCATCTTTGGCATCCCAATCGCTAGACGACTATTGGACCGCCAAGTCCGAGTCGCTGTAGCACAGGACCCGACAGATGCAATGCTCTTTGGCCAACCGGAGCCCATGTACGAGCGCCTCGTACTCGGCCACATTATTGGAGGCGGCAAAGTGGATTTGCAATGTGTATCTGAGCTTGTAGCCTTTGGGAGAGGTAAGGACGACGACGGCTCCCAGACTGGTGCGCATCTTGGAGCCATCAAAGTGCATCCGCCAATGGGTGGAGTCCGGTGCTGGCGGCAGGTACTGGGTCTCAGCCCAGTTGACAATGTTGTCGGCTAGTGCTTGGGACTTGATGGCGGTGCGAGGCTGGTAGAAAATGGTGTAGGGAGCCAGTTCGATGGCCCATTTGGCCAACCGGCCTAATGCATCTCGACTGCCCATGATCTCGGCAAGTGGGGCAGTGCAAACAATCGTGATGGGGTTCTCTTGAAAGTATGGCTTGAGCTTCTTTACATCGAAGTACACGCCATAGCACATCTCCTGGTAATGGGGATAGTTCTTCTTTGAGACTGTAACACCTTGCTCAAATAGTACACATGCCTCTGGACCGGCTATGCCTTGCTGTCCTCTAGGCACTGTACCACAATGACTGTGCTGACCAGTCGGCTGGTTGGGACAATGTAAAGGAGCATGGGATCTTTGTTAGTTAGAGCCGCTAGGACAGGCGGCATGGTCAACATCTTCTTTAGCTGGAGAAATGCCTCATCCATCTGGTCGTTCCACTCAAAGTGAGTGGTTTTCTTCATGAGCTAGTATAGGGGATGAGCCTTCTCTCCCAGCTGACTAATGAAGCGCCTGAGGCATGCCAAGCACCCGGTGAACTTCTAGACGTCTCGCAATCGGGTGGGTATCTCCATCGTCTCGATGGCTTTGATCTTCATAGGGTTGCACTCAATGCCCCGTTCAGAGACTAGGAAGCCAAGGAGCTGGCCAGCTGGTACTCCAAAGACACATTTCTCGGTGTTGAGCTTGATTTGAAAACGGCGCAGATTGTCAAATGTTTCCTTGAGATCTTCCAGAAGGGTACTGCGGTTCTCTGTCTTCACCACAATATCGTCTACATAGACGTGGGCATTTCTGACGAGCTGTTTGAGGAGGCACTTCTGCATGCAACGCTAAAAAGTGGCACTGGCATTTCTCAAGCCAAATGTCATGGTCAGGTAGCAGAAGGCTTCGAACAGCGTGATGAAGGCAGTCTTCATGCGGTCGGCGGGTTCAACTTGATCTGGTGGTACCCTAAGTAGGATTCCAAGAAACTCAACAACTCACATTGGCTGTGGAGTCTATTACTTGATCAATCCGAGGCAAGGCAAACCGATCTTTGGGGCAAGCTTTGTTGAGGCTGGTATAATCAATGCACATCCGCCACTTGTTGTTCTTCTTCAATACAAGGACTGGATTGGCAATCCATTCTGGAAAGAACACTTCCATAATGAAGCGGAGTCGGGCTATCTCTTCACCAAAAGTTCTTCTCTTCTCTTCTGACAGTCGGCGGAGGGGTTGCTTGACTGGATTTGCATCTCCTCTGACATGTAGCTTGTGCTCGGCGAAATCCGTGGGAACACCCGGCATGTCCTTGGGGGACCATGTAAAGATATCCCGATTCTCACGGAGGAAATCGACGAGCTCGTTTTCCTAGTTGCTGTCAAAGGTGGTTCCTACAAGAGCGAACCTCTCTGGGCGATCTGGTGACAGGTCTGGCTGCTTGCCGGCCATGGCCACAACCCGGTCAAGATGCTTCTTCTCTGCGGCAATCACAAGGGACTCGGCCAGCCGACTGCTTGCTGCAGCACAGGCGGACGACTTCTTGTAGACTTTGACTATGGTGATGATGCCCTTGGTTCCCAGCATCTTCATCTTGAGGTAGGCATAATGAGGTACTGCCATGAACTTGACCAGAGCAGGTCATCCAAGCAATGCATGATAAGGGCTCTCCAGGTCCACTACCTCCAACCAAATTGCTTCATGGCGGAAGTAATCTTTGTCTCCAAAGAGGACATCTATCTTGATCTTGCCGATTGGTGAGCAGGAAAGCTAGGGCACAATGCCATGGAAAACGGTCCGGCTGGGCTGGAGTTGCTTCGCCTTGATGTTCAACTTCTCCATGGTATCGCGGTAAAGGATGTTGATACTGCTACCGCCATCTATCAGGACTCGGGAGAAGCGAGCAGCTCGCCTCTCTGTTGCGAAGGTGGCATCCAACACCAGGGCATAGGAACCCGGAGAAGGCATCACTTCCGGGTGGTCGGCTCGGTTCAACTGATGGGCTTCTCGGACCAGTGCATGAACCCTGGGACTTTAGAGGGGACAACATTGCCTTCTCGGTGTTGCTGGCACCAGCTGCGCCTATCATCGGCCTGGCTTGTTAAGACAACATAGGCTCCATGTTCTTTGGGGAATTCATCTTTGATGGCACCGACTGCTGGACGGGCCGCCGGTTGCTAAGGAGGCGCAGGCGGCTGGCGAGCAGGCGGAGGGGGCAGCACCCCTTTGCCCTTGGAGATTCGGGTGAGCCAGTGACACTTCCGGGTGGTGTGATTGGATGGCTTCGCACCGCTGTGGAACTTGCAGGGTGCATCATGGGTCTGCTCATAGGAGAAAGCGGGCTGCCAAGCTGGCTTGCGGCCTTTTTGGCGCTTGGTATCAGCTGCCACTCTGGCTATTGATCTTCGACTGTTGCCACCTGCCGGCGGGCGGAAGCTGACACCGGGGCCTTGCTTTGTTGTCATTCTGCTGCTGGCGCCGACTGGTGTCACCAGCCGGTGTTTTGGGAGCCGGAGGGAGCACCTTCCCAGAGGTGTCCACCTGAAGCTCCGACTTCATAGAGGAGTCGTGCCACGACCGGTTTTCCGGGTAATAAATTTTCCAGAAAAGGCCGTCGTGCTCATCAGCCCCAGGATTACTGTTAGCTGATGAGGCTCCAACTTGATACAGAAATTCCAAGCAAAAATACAAAATATGTAGTACAAGACCATTCTGGCCTGTGAGTGCAACAAACGGTTTCTAGTGGTTGATGGCGGAAGCGGTCTGTGAAACATCAGTGTCTATGGGGCTCCATTTCCCACAGGAACAGCTGACCAGGTTAACTCCTATCTTCGCGAGGTGCTATCTCCATTGTGTGGGTTCCGGGGCTGACATCGCGTCGCTCCTCTCCGAGCAAGAAAATCTGGCCAAGACAATAGCCAGGGACAAGCCAGTGAGTACTTTGAATGTACTCACAAACATTATGAACACCGATATAATGTAACAATGATGTGCTAAAAAAATATTTTATACTCATGACGTCAGTCACAAACGATAAATGAAACTCTGATGCGTGCCAGCAAGCTATTTATAAAAATGCAATAACATGGTAGTATTAAAATTTATGAAACAAATAACAAGCAATGCCACAGTCGGGCGTCTTAGCGACACCACATAAAGGGCTTTAAAAGAAATGCCACAGTCGGCCGTCTGAGCGACACCACATAAAGGGCTTTAAAAGAAATGCCACAGTCGGGCGTCTGAGCGACACCACATAAAGGGCTTTAAAAGAAATGCCACAGTCGGGCGTCTGAGCGACACCACATAAAGGGCTTTAAAAGAAATGCCACAGTCGGGCGTCTGAGCGACACCACATAAAGGGCTTTAAAAGAAATGCCACAGTCGGGCGTCTGAGCGACACCACATAAAGGGCTTTAAAAGAAAAGCCACAGTCGGGCGTCTGAGTGACACCACATAAAGGGCTTTAAAAGAAACATTCAT
>NC_041381.1:253904984-253912579 GCF_002162155.2 Triticum dicoccoides | reverse complement strand
TCTGAGCGACACCACATAAAGGGCTTTAAAAGAAATGCCACAGTCGGGCGTCTGAGCGACACCACATAAAGGGCTTTAAAAGAAATGCCACAGTTGGGCGTCTGAGCGAGACCACATAAAGGGCTTTAAAAGAAATGCCACAGTCGGGCGTCTGAGCGACACCACATAAAGGGCTTTAAAAGAAAAGCCACAGTCGGGCGTCTGAGTGACACCACATAAAGGGCTTTAAAAGAAACATTCATAGTGAATATCCCGGAGGTAGAACCATCCTAGAGATACTCGATAATAACAATAATATCACGGGTTAGTCAACAACAATAATAATCATAGTTCTCACAAGTCACAAGTAGTAATTCCATTTCTGGTTAACCGTTTCACCTCCGAAGACCAACACTAGGACCGACACCTGACCATCCCAGACTGAAATCCTTAACCATGGACACGGCTATTCGAATAGGTTTATTCTCTGCAGAGGATGTACTCTTTACCCACGAGTAACGGATTTCTTTAGTCCATCGGGACTAATTCCGTCTACGGTCTTTTTGTTGAAAACACACCTAACTTGCACACACCAGCTTAACTCACACGTGTCTGGAATCACCCACGACACCTGTTAAGCAACTCTAAGTGGGGAGGCTACAACCTCGCGTAGCATGGGATCAAACTTATATCGCGCGCTCTAAGGGGTGGCCTCCCCTCCCGGTCCCAACCGGAAACACCCATGCCCCCGGACCAGGTGGCTTGCCTACCAGCTACAACCGGTACCTTCCACCATGGCCTCTCTGTATGGTGTGTGCTAGAAAGAGGTTGACAACTTACTGAACCGTACTCTATTTGCTGTAGAGACGAGTGGTAGTACGAAACAAGTATGGGGGTTACTGGAACAAGACTCGATCTAGGTCGACTCAGGAGGTTCAAGTATTCCCTGCATGATTAGTATAACGAATATATTTCATCCAACAGAGTCACCTCTCATATGACCTTACCATGCCATACCAGACATAACCGTCCCGACGGAGACCGGCGACAAACTCATGCCTACCCAAGGCAGAGGTTTTCCCAGGTTCCTACCGGTATGCATGCAAGGCACATGAGGGTGATTATCGTCACAAGTGAGTTCATTTCCAATAGCATGGAAATCAATAACATGCACCCAGGCATATGATCATATCACATGAAATAACAAGTCCTTCAAAATGCGGTGGTGTTATAAATGTATCCACGATCACACCAAAACATTATGCCGGGATTCAGAATGCTTGCCTTCAATGTTGTGGAGGGGTGGGGTGCTCTCCAAAACTTTTTGAAAGTTTCTTCTCTCTCCCCAAAATCCTATTTGAAAATATATTTGAATTAACACACATTTCAAAAACAGTACAAAAAGTTGTTTGAAATTTTTTCGAATAAATCTTAAAATAAACTAGACCAAATTTGAGGAAGGTAGGAAAAAGAATCAACTCATTTGGAGTTATATTTAAAAAGTTATAGCCAGTCAAAGTTGTGGTCAAAATCTGCTATTTAAAATAAAACAGAAAAGAAAATGTTTCAGATAGAAATACGCTTTCGGTGCAGAGGAGGCGTACTTGAGGCTTTACGCATCCACTTAACCACGTGGACAGACACGAGGTCGCTGGCAGTGGGTCCAGAGGGCCCACTAGTCAGGTTTGACTAGTCCGCCCTCCTCCTTCTCCCTTTGTCCCGAGCGGAGGCGGAACTCCGGCGACCAACACCGGCGAGCGGCGGCTCCTCGCGGCCTCTGGAGGGCGGGGATGGATCCGCGAATCGAGGGCGATCCTACTGGTAGTCGCTGGGTCGGCGGGGACGGCGTGAGCTGTCGGCGGCGAGCTCCTCGGCGGAGGAAAGCTTTGGGGAAAAGTGGTTTCGGGGCGGCGGTGGTTCTCGATCGAAATGGAGTAGTGGGAATGGTTTACAGGAGGATGAGGGGGCTCATGGTGGAGAGAACGGAGAGTGGGAGGCCCTGGTGGTGCCGAATTGGCCGGGGCAGTGGCGGCGGCTGCAGCTGCCGGAGATGAGGAAGGAGGCCTCCCCGGGTCGATTGGCTGCCAAAGGGGGTCCTCGGGAGGTGGCTTGGGACTGCCTGCGTGCGGGGATGAGCTCTGGGCTCCTTATATAGGCGAGTCGAGGCGGTTCAGCGGCGGTCGCGGATGAGCTCGTCGGTGACCGTCTTTCTGTAGCTGCAAGAGAACGTGGTGGCGACGAGAGCTAGGGGACGAAGCTGTGGATGAGCACGCACTGCTCACAGGGACAGGTGGCGAGCCGGGGTGGCTTGGGCGGCGCTGAACGGCGCAGGGCTGTCGGGCGGCGGCGGCGGCTAGCTCTTGGCTTGCCGGGCATGGCGAGGAGCGGCTTGGCGTGTAGTGGTGAGAAGGGGAGTATGTGGGGAGGTTCTGCAGAGCGGGCCAAAGCCGTGGGGGCCAGCGTGTCGGCTCGGCGCACGTGCGTGCCAAACGCACGCTCTGCTCGCGCTCCGGCCGTGCACGGAACGTGCTTGACGCAATGCTAGAGCATGCTACAGAGCTTGGTTGAGACTGGCAATTAACATATCTAGGTTAGGAGAAACGGGGAGTCTAGTGGACATGCTTGTTTGATCAAAGGTGCAAGTTCACAGTGCAATGCCAAAACTCATGTCAAAACTGATCATGCCCATAAGGTGTTTGACAAAATGCTAAGGGCACTTAGGCAGGTCTTGGGGTGGCCAAAAACTCCAGATGGTGGTCTCTTTAGGTGCAAGGGGGAGTGGTGTGGTTAGTTTGCCAAAAGAAGAAACTTGTTAGTGCAAGCTTAGCAGAATTTCAATTCTGGACAGGGAATAAATGACATTATTTCATGAACCAAAAATGATCTAAAAGGTGCATGCTCCTGGACTTAAGGGTTTAACATGGAGGACTACAAGTAGGAGAAAGAATCAAGGGTTAAAGAGCAAGCAAAAATATGGTTGCTGTACAAACCATCAAGTTGGTCCAGAATGAAGATGAGGTTGATTCACTCAAATTTTTCAAAGAATATAAATAGGTTTTTGCACAAAGTGGAATAATAGGCTCCTACTGACCTCCCCTAATTTTGGTAGAAGTTTTAAAGAAATACATAAATGGGTTGCAGTGCAAAAATGCACTCGGGGACAGAGAAGAAAAATTGAGTGTAGGGCTCAAAATATTTCATGAATGAAATATATTTTTGCATGATAGTGATTTAAAAACACCACATGACATCTCCAAATTTTTGTGGAAATTTTAAGTGAATCTATCAAATGGTTGTAGTTCAAATATGGCCATTTAACCTTGAAAACCCATTTTCAAAAAAATCAAGATCAAGCAACTTAATTATTTAATTAGTTACACTGATAGAAGGAAACTTTTTCTTGAGAGGTTAAACAAGTCCAATAACATATTTGAAAAGTTTTCTCTTTGGGAAAAACTCATCATAACAGGGAAAAGATGATTTAAAAAATCAAAATGGAGCTCAGAAATCCAAAGTTTTAATTCCTGGAAAAATTTTAATTTAATAAAACAAGGCCAAATTTTTGGGGTGTCACAATACTATCCCCCTTAAGAAAAATCTGGTCCTCGAGATTTGCTAAAAGCGGTGTTAAGAAAATAATTACGCAATAAAGATGTGGCTACAGTGAGAGGGCAATAAGTGGTGAAAAACCACAGTGTGAAAACTGGTGCTGCGTGGAAGAGTCTACGGTTCGGGACAAAAACGGGTGATTTCTACGCTGGATATAAATTTAGAATAACTCCTAAATTTAAATATACGCTGGTCGTACCCGAGAGCACATTGCTCCCTCTGGCTGACAGGTGGACCCGGGGTCCACTGTCAGTCTCTTCTTCTCCCTCTGGTTCTTCCTTCTACCTCCTCTCTCCCGCGCGCTTTCTTGTGCTTTCTCCACCGGCGATGCCTAATGCGTAGGGCATCTTGGCCGTACCGTGGTAGTGCGCGGCGTGCTAGCTGCCGGTGCAGCGTGCACTCACCTCGCGGGCCAGCGCGCTGTCGGCACTGCTCGCGGATTTGACTCCGAACACCGGCCATCGGCGACAAGCGGCGTGGGTGGACTTCGCCCACCGTACACCGAGCTCGAGCTATAAAAACGACCGGGGTGCCTCTCTCTTCTTCCTCACACCTGGCCTCACTTCTCCTCCTCCTTTCTCCATTACTGCTTACAGAAGCTCGGGTGAGGCTCTAATGGCGGAGGCGATGCCGGACTGGTTTGTGATTCTGATATGCGGAGGGCTGGCGACACTGCTGGGGCGCTCTGTGCTCCTGTGCGCGATGATCTTCGACGAGTATCGCGACGCTGCGGCTCGGGTGTTGGCTCTCCGCGGTGGTGGTGATCATGAGGAGTAGATGGAGGTATGCCGGGTGCTAACTGTTGTTAGGGGGGTGATTAGCTGGATGTAACACCGTTGCAAGGTTTTGCAAACAGTGTATGTGTCCGAATGATTATGATTGTGAGTCTGCTGCGTGGTGCTGTGTGAAATTAATTAATCCATGTCATGAGAAGGGGCAGGTGTAGCAACTCAGGGAAAAGAAATCTCACTCCAGGATTTTGCGAGGGAAAAACAGTTAATTTAAAGGAGCATAAACCACAACAAAAACTACACACATTAGTAGAAGCCAAAATAATTGACTCGTCACACAAATTTGGGGTACCATGCATAAGATACATGCAAATATAAATGCTGCAAAAACAAATACAATAGTGACATCTAAAATGAAAACGGTAACTGGACGGGGTCCTGATAAAATGTCTCTGGTAAAGGAATACACTCCTCTTCTATCGGAGGAAGTGGATTGACCAGTCGATGTATGCGTCTCTCCGGGTCGGGTCTCAGTGGTCTGCCGATGGCAATCTGAGGATTTAAATCTGCGAGGCTCTGGAGATAATCCATCACTCGCTGGTTCAAATGCTCTTGAGCAATGATGTACTGGATAAGGTTGGCGAGAACTGGGTCTCTCTCAATACGTCCACCAGGAAAAGATGTTACTTCTCCAGGTGCTGCACGGCTCGGAAAGTAATAATATCCTCGTTCGCGGGCATAGGGTACTGCGGATCGAAGACGAGCAATTGCTTCTTTCGCAGCAGCTTCTATGGCCAGGTGTGGGGTTGGCATAGATTTCCCCACGAAGGAAACTTCCGTTGGATCTTGGTTGGAGTCTACGGGAGGGATGTGTACTGCTGCCCAATATTCCGAGGTGGATGGGGTGATCCTTGATTTGAACAGCTCGTACTGAGGTGGCCGGGTAGAACCCATGGTACTGCGGGTAAAATCCCACAATATTTTGACAAAGCTACCTGGGGTTGCATCTGGGGTTCTCAGATGAATGCTGGGGCTCGGCATGACAGGATAAAGTGTGAGTGTGGTGCACAAAGTGAGGGTTGCTGGGTAAGGTCACAAGGTGGCCTTTATATAGCAATGGAGCCGGATTCGTTTTACCGTGGTGAAAGGTAATAAATTTGCCAGCTTAGCTCCAAAGGTCGGGTCAGTGTCAGGGATACACATATCTCATAAAGAGACGTGTTACTGTGGTTGTCGTCGGGTTGGTTTTGGTAGTTGTGCCTGGAAAATGTGCAACTATGCACTGACCAAAAATGCAAGGCTAAAAATAGAGGCACAATGACAGGCTGCATTAATGTACACGGTTGCACGATTACAAAGCGAGGATACACTGAAACTCGGTGCTACTCACACGGCTTAGTCTACCTCGTTTATGTCTAAACGGGCGTGCCTGGTGGATGTCGAGGTTTCTCCACGCGTCTCTCTGCCGGGATTAGTCGGAGATGGCGGAGGAACTGTAGGGTCGGGGTAATGATGATGACCATCGCGGGGATTGTTGGCCACAACCCCGTTGGAGTGTGCTCCCAATATGCGACGAAGCACTTCTGGGGTTATCGCAGCACCTTGGCCGATGGCTGGGGCAGATCTCGGGTCTCGATCGGTTGTCCAAACAGCACAACTGGGTCGTCGGCATTGGGCTCGTTTTCTCTTCTCGCCGAGGCTCGACGAACCAGCTCTCCACGAGCTGCGATTAGATCAATAGTGATCTGGTCGAATAGTGCCTCTAGTGCACTTACATAGCGCACTAGGTGCAACAATATGGGGTCTGTCTCGTGATCTCCGTTGGCAACTTGGGGTGGTCTACCATACCCTTCACGTCTGGGGTAGTAGTGGAACGAGCGACAGTTAACTCTGGGCGACAAGTGCCTGAGATGAACTATAGCCTCTCGAGCGGCTAGCTGGATGGCTTGTGGTTCAAAGGAAGTTGTCCTTCCGGTGAACCTGTAGGGGCGCTCGGGTGCTAGACCCCTACCATAGATGTGCACACTGGCACAGAATTGACGGTCTTCACCGCTCATGGGTCCTTGATACACAACATATTCTGGTGGCTCTTCTAACGCATAGGCACGACAGGTGAGGTTTGCGAGGATGGTCACAAAACCTCCAAGGTTGGTTGCTGTGGTTTCGTTGTGTACTATAGGTCCAGGCATTGTGGCTCGGTTTGGGGTAGCGGTTGTGCGGTGCTGTGTTGGGACTAGAGTGTCCTTTTTATAGGAAAAGGGGGCGGAGTCTTCCTTCGCACGCTTGCGAGGAAGGACTATTTAGGGGCCGGTCACTGGCGCATGAGCGACAGGTTAGGTTGATAGGTTGGGCACCGACTGCCAAAAGGTGTCGGGGTCACTGTGTGGCTATCTTGCACGAGAAGCTTGGCTGGGGTTTGGTTATGGTTTGGTGGGTTGGTTTGCCTAAGTTTTTCGACCTGGCTAAGATAGGATTAGCCAATGGTCATCCTGACTCTGATACAAAGTCTGCCACGACCGGTTTTCCGGGTAATAAATTTTCCAAAAAAGGCCGTCGTGCTCATCAGCCCCAGGATTACTGTTAGCTGATGAGGCTCCAACTTGATACAGAAATTCCAAGCAAAAATACAAAATATGTAGTACAAGACCATTCTGGCCTGTGAGTGCAACAAACGGTTTCTAGTGGTTGATGGCGGAAGCGGTCTGTGAAACATCAGTGTCTATGGGGCTCCATTTCCCACAGGAACAGCTGACCAGGTTAACTCCTATCTTCGCGAGGTGCTATCTCCATTGTGTGGGTTCCGGGGCTGACATCGCGTCGCTCCTCTCCGAGCAAGAAAATCTGGCCAAGACAATAGCCAGGGACAAGCTAGTGAGTACTTTGAATGTACTCGCAAACATTATGAACACCGATATAATGTAACAATGATGTGCTAAAAAATATTTTATACTCATGACGTCAGTCACAAACGATAAATGAAACTCTGATGCGTGCCAGCAAGCTATTTTATAAAAATGCAATAACATGGTAGTATTAAAATTTATGAAACAAATAACAAGCAATGCCACAGTCGGGCATCTTAGCGACACCACATAAAGGGCTTTAAAAGAAATGATACAGTCGGGCGTCTGAGCGACACCACATAAAGAGCTTTAAAAGAAATGCCACAGTCGGGCGTCTGAGCGACACCACATAAAGGGCTTTAAAAGAAATGCCACAGTCGGGCGTCTGAGCGACACCACATAAAGGGCTTTAAAAGAAATGCCACAGTCGGGC
>NC_041381.1:253878804-253904604 GCF_002162155.2 Triticum dicoccoides | reverse complement strand
CACAGTCGGGCGTCTGAGCGACACCACAAAAAGGGCTTTAAAAGAAATGCCACAGTCGGGCGTCTGAGCGACACCACATAAAGGGCTTTAAAAGAAATGCCACAGTCGGGCGTCTGAGCGACACCACATAAAGGGCTTTAAAAGAAATGCCACAGTCGGGCGTCTGAGCGACACCACATAAAGGGCTTTAAAAGAAATGCCACAGTCGGGCGTCTGAGCGACACCACATAAAGGGCTTTAAAAGAAATGCCACAGTCGGGCGTCTGAGCGACACCACATAAAGGGCTTTAAAAGAAACATTCATAGTGAATATCCCGGAGGTAGAACCATCCTAGAGATACTCGATAATAAAAATAATATCACGGGTTAGTCAACAACAATAATAATCATAGTTCTCACAAGTCACAAGTAGTAATTCCATTTCTGGTTAACCGTTACACCTCCGAAGGCCGACACTAGGACAGACACCTGACCATCCCAGACTGAAATCCTTAACCATGGACACGGCTATTCGAATAGGTTTATTCTCTGCAGAGGATGTACTCTTTACCCACGAGTAACGGATTTCTTTAGTCCATCGGGACTAATTCCGTCTACGGTCTTTTTGTTGAAAACACACCTAACTTGCACACACCAGCTTAACTCACACGTGTCTGGAATCACCCACGACACCTGTTAAGCAACTCTAAGTGGGGAGGCTACAACCTCGCGTAGCATGGGATCAAACTTATATCGCGCGCTCTAAGGGGTGGCCTCCCCTCTCGGTCCCAACCGGAAACACCCATGCCCCCGGACCAGGTGGCTTGCCTACCAGCTACAACCGGTACCTTCCACCATGGCCTCTCTGTACGGTGTGTGCTAGAAAGAGGTTGACAACTTACTGAACCGTACTCTACTTGCTGTAGAGGCGAGTGGTAGTACGAAACAAGTATGGGGGTTACTGGAACAAGACTCGATCTAGGTCGACTCAGGAGGTTCAAGTATTCCCTGCATGATTAGTATAACGAATATATTTCATCCAACAGAGTCACCTCTCATATCACCTTACCATGCCATACCAGACATAACCGTCCCGACGGAGACCGGCGACAAACTCATGCCTACCCAAGGCAGAGGTTTTCCCGGGTTCCTGCCGGTATGCATGCAAGGCACATGAGGGTGATTATCGTCACAAGTGAGTTCATTTCCAATAGCATGGAAATCAATAACATGCACCCATGCATATGATCATATCACATGAAATAACAAGTCCTTCAAAATGCGGTGGTGTTATAAATGTATCCACAATCACACCAAAACATTATGCCGGGATTCAGAATGCTTGCCTTCAATGTTGTGGAGGTGTGGGGTGCTCTCCAAAACTTTTTGAAAGTTTCTTCTCTCTCCCCAAAATCCTATTTGAAAATATATTTGAATTAACACACATTTCAAAAACAGTACAAAAAAGTTGTTTGAAATTTTTTCAAATAAATCTTAAAATAAACTAGACCAAATTTGAGGAAGGTAGGAAAAAGAATCAACTCATTTGGAGTTATATTTAAAAAGTTATAGCCAGTCAAAGTTGTGGTCAAAATCTGCTATTTAAAATAAAACAGAAAAGAAAACATTTCAGATAGAAATACGCTTTCGGTGCAGAGGAGGCGTACTTGAGGCTTTACGCCTCCACTTAACCACGTGGACAGACACGAGGTCGCTGACAGTGGGTCCAGAGGGCCCACTAGTCAGGTTTGACTAGTCCGCCCTCCTCCTTCTCCCTTTGTCCCGAGCGGAGGCGGAACTCCGGCGACCAACACCGGCGAGCGGCGGCTCCTCGCGGCCTCTGGAGGGCGGGGATGGATCCGCGGATCGAGGGCGATCCTATTGGTAGTCGCTGGGTCGGCGGGGATGGCGTGAGCTGTCGGCGGCGAGCTCCTCGGCGGAGGAAAGCTTCGAGGAAAAGTGGTTTCGGGGCGGCGGTGGTTCTCGATCGAAATGGAGTAGTGGGAATGGTTTATGGGAGGATGAGGGGGCTCTTGGTGGAGAGAACGGAGAGTGGGAGGCCCTGGTGGTGCCGAATTGGCCGGGGCAGTGGCGGCGGCTGCAGCTGCCGGAGATGAGGAAGGAGGCCTCCCCGGGTCGATTGGCTGCCAAAGGGGGTCCTCGGGAGGTGGCTTGGGACTGCCTGCGTTCGGGGATGAGCTCTGGGCTCCTTATATAGGCGAGTCGAGGCGGTTCAGTGGCGGCCGCGGATGAGCTCGTCGGCGACCGTCTTTTTGTAGCTGCAGGAGAACGTGGCGGCGACGAGAGCTAGGGGACGAAGCTGTGGATGAGCACGCACTGCTCACAGGGGCAGGTGGCGAGCCGGGGTGGCTTGGGCGGCGCTGAACGGCGCAGGGCTGTCAGGCGGCTAGCTCTTGGCTTGCCGGGCGTGGCGAGGAGCGGCTTGGCGCGTAGTGGTGAGAAGGGGAGTATGTGGCGAGGTTCTACAGAGCGGGCCAAAGCCGTGGGGGCCAGCGTGTCGGCTCGGCGCACGTGCATGCCAAACGCACGCTCTGCTCGCGCTCCGGGCGTGCACGGAACGTGCTCGACGCAATGCTAGAGCATGCTACAGAGCTTGGTTGAGACTGGCAATTAACAGATCTAGGTTACGAGAAACGGGGAGTCTAGTGGACATGCTTGTTTGATCAAAGGTGCAAGTTCACAGTGCAATGCCAAAACTCATGTCAAAACTGATCATGCCCATAAGGTGTTTGACAAAATGCTAAGGGCACTTAGGCAGGTCTTGGGGTGGCCAAAAACTCCAGATGGTGGCCTCTTTAGGTGCAAGGGGGAGTGGTGTGGTTAGTTTGCCAAGAGAAGAAACTTGTTAGTGCAAGCTTAGCAGAATTTCAATTCTGGACAGGGAATAAATGACATTATTTCATGAACCAAAAATGATCTGAAAGGTGCATGCTCCTGGACTTAAGGGTTTAACATGGAGGACTACAAGTAGGAGAAAGAATCAAGGGTTAAAGAGCAAGCAAAAATATGGTTGCTGTACAAACCATCCAGTTGGTCCACAATGAAGATGAGGTTGATTCACTCAAAATTTTCAAAGAATATAAATAGGTTTTTGCACAAAGTGGAATAATAGGCTCCTAATGACCTCCCCTAATTTTGGTAGAAGTTTTAAAGAAATATATAAATGGGTTGCAGTGCCAAAATGCACTCTGGGCCAGAGAAGAAAAATTGAGTGTACGGCTCAAAATATTTCATGAATGAAATATATTTTTGCATGATAATGATTTAAAAACACCACATGACATCTCCAAATTTTTGTGGAAATTTTAAGTGAATCTATCAAATGGTTGTAGTTCAAATATGGCCATTTAACCTTGAAAAACCATTTTCAAAAAACTCAAGATCAAGCAACTTAATTATTTAATTAGTTACACTGATAGAAGGAAAGTTTTTCTTGAGAGGTTAAACAAGTCCAATAACATATTTGAAAAGTTTTCTCTTTGGGAAAAACTCATCATAACAGGGAAAAAAATGATTTAAAAAATCAAAATGGAGCTCAGAAATCCAAAGTTTTAATTCCTGGAAAATTTTTAATTTAATAAAACAAGGCCAAATTTTTGGGGTGTCACAAGTCGGCAGTGGCGTACTTGTCGGCTATGATCAGCAGCTCATCGAGTGTAGCCGCCTCATCGCAGAGGAGCCGGTGCTTGAGTAGGGTGCCTTCTGTTCACCCTACGGTGAAGTACTCTATGGCTTGCACCTCGTACACCCCTTTGTAGGAGTTGCGCAGTTCGGCCCACCGCGTCAGGTAGTCGCGAGTGGATTCGGTCGGGCCTTGGACGCACAAGGAGAGCTGGCGAGGCTTGGGCCGATGCTTTTAAGTGCTGGTGAAGTTGCGGATGAAGACTTTGGTGAAATCTACCCAACTGTTGATGATGTAGGGCTTGAGGCTGTTCAGCTAAGTGCGCGTCGTGCCCTGAAGCACGAGGGGGATGTACTTCATGACAACGCGCTTGTTGCCATTTGCTATGTTGACCGGGATGGAGTAGTCGACCAGCCAATCTTCCGGCTTCACGGAACCGTTGTACTTGGGCGTATCTCTCGAGAGCGAGAACCCTTTGGGGAAGGGCTCGTCGCGAATGCGGGGGCCAAAACAAGCCAGACCAATCACTTCTTCTTCTTCTAGCGCCTGGGATTGAGACAGACGGTCGATCGGATGGTGGACATCGTTTTTTCCAATTCCTTCACGATGGCCTAGGCGGCCGCTGAGCGTCGGGTGCTCGACAGGTAGCGGGGAGACATACCTATCCCTGTGAGGAGGAGGAGGCGGCGGACAGTTGTCCCGCCGCTCCACAGCTCGTGGGCGGCCATCTTGGTCACACTCGATGGTGAGGCGCGTCAGACTACGGCTAGCAGCTGACTCTTTGTCTCTTCGGTCGCGAGCGCCGGCTGTCGGCGTCCGGGAGGTCGCGCCTTGCTCTCGGCGGGGGGAAGGATTCTCAGCGCGCGCACCAGCTTCTTGCTGCGTGGCAGCCACATCGATGAGCTTCTGAACGCGCTCCATCATGCAGTGTCGCTCATCACCCTCTAGGTGTTCTAGCTCGTCTGATGCCGCCTGGGCAGCACGCAGGTTCTCAATGGGCGTGGCATAGACTGGACGGTCGGCCCCCAGCATGCTGGTGATGGTCGCGCCGCACTGTCGGACGACGCCAACATGGCTAGGCTCGCCAGCAGCCGACGTGCCACAGACGGCACGATCGACCTTGCATTGATAGGCCTCACTGAGGCATCTTATAGTGGCCAACATCTTGCCGCTCTCGATGAGTGCGACGCGGCAGGCTTCTAGCGTCTCGGTGTTGGCATTGCCCGCGATGGGCATAGACAGGTCCCGCATCATCGCCTAGAGCGGGTCTTGGGTGTCCGCGCCAGAGGCTCCGCCGTGGCTAATGGCGAGCACCTCGGTGACATTGTTGTCGCCGTTGTCCGCACGAGGGAGCGGGTCATGGATGACCACCGACAGATTTAGAGGGATGTCGTGTCATAGTCGACAAGCATCGGGTCAGTGGAGTCGATCGACTCCAGGTCCGAGGCGGGCTCGTTGGTGATATAGAGTTTGACAAGCAGGTCGATGAGGCAGCTCTCGGAGCTGACCGCACCCGCGCTTGGCGCGGGATCGTTGGAGAGGCGAATCTCGTCGATGAGTTCAACGAGGCAGCTCGCTGCGGAGGCGACTTCCATGCCATGTAGCGCATTGGTGCAAACGCCACCGGCCGTGCCGGGTTAGCTGCGCTCGCCAGGGAGGAACAAGGTTCCCGTCCAGAACAGATCTCCGGACGATGGTGCACCACGCCCCATGGTGGGTGCCAAATGTCGGGGGTTTGGTGAGACATATGCCAAGGGATAGCTTATCATGGTGGGAGCTAGTAAGACATCGCCGATGCCTGGAAACGGGATAAGGCATAAACATGTACGCCGACACATGTTACCCAGGTTCGGGGCTCTCCTAGGAGATAACACCCCTATTCCTGCTCTGCGGGGTCTCCGCAAGTAGTTACAAGCTTGCTCCTTGAGCTGTTCGGTTAGAGGAGGAAGAAGGGCTAGGCTAGCTATATTCCTCTCTCTACATGTGTGTATTCTCAAAAAGGCTGAACCCTTGCATGGGTGCCCTAGGGGGGGGGGGGTTATATAGGCCTACCCCCAGGGGTACAATGGTAATCTGGCCGGGTGTAGGCCCGGGCCATCCGTGTCTATGGTCACCGGCTTCTGTGCCGGCTGCTGAGGCTCGCTGCTTGGTGGGTCCCGCCGGCTGCCGGGCTCTTGGCCGACAGGTAGGGCCTACCGCCTATGGATCCTATCTGCTGCTCATCACAATAGCCCTGCCTCTAATGATGACGGCTTGGTCGGAGGAAGTGTGGCAACAGTACCGCCGTCTAGTCAGCGTTCACTATAGCCACACCCCATCTTATCTAGTTAATGGTGCACAAACTTCAAGGGATGGGGAGGGACGGCTACTGGGAGTCGTCCTCCCATTATGCCGACTGGTCAGGGCTTGCCACCTGGTGGCATCTCACGGACAGGTAGTGCCCGCCGCCTATGGACCATACCGACAGCCCGTCGTGGGAGCATGGCTGCCTCTGCCATGGGTGACGTCATGGGCAGCATGGCAAGAGTGCCGCGCCGAGCTAGGGATGACCGCTCGGTATGCGGCACTGTGGCCACGTCCACCATGGATTCGGGGGTGCAGGCTGTATTGTAGCGACGTCCCATATCGTCGTGGTTATGTGGGCGCAAACTTTGAGGGCGTGTGAGTGGGCCGCCTGCTAGGAGTCGGCCGCTCTGGTGTCCGCCTGTTAGGAGTCAGCCCGTGTCAGGACCACTCTTTGGGCCTTGCCGCCTTCCGGCAGCCCGCCATTTGGACCAGCCGGCCACCAGAAGGCGGTCCATTGTTTTTGATACTTGAGGGGCACAGCCGGCCCGATGTCTTGAAATGTCATGTCGAGCAAATAGGGCTACCCGTGGTCATTTACTCCGACATTCCTCCTCAACTCCTCGTCCACAAAAACAAACAAGGCATTCATCATTGTTCCCTTGCGTCTTCCATGGCCAGCGTGAGCTCTGGGTCGAGAGATTGCCACCAGGGTGAGGCGAGCATGGAATCGGAAGCACGAAAGATGTCCCGCCTTGCCGCGAAATCAGCCGACATGTCCCTCCACGCGGCCGTAGCAGCACAGAGGTCCCGCCGATCGCCGAAGGAACACGGAGGTCCCGTCGCATTGTCGATGCAGCAGACTGGTGCGGCCACGCCACGGAAGCAGCATGATGTTCGGCCCCGCCGCAGAAGCAGTAGAGATGTCCTCCCGCGTCGCATTGTGCTAGGAAAATGTCTCGCCGGCAGGTGAGGACTCTTATAGGCGCATGCATGCAATCATCCATAGCCAGATGGATTAGATCTTTGGCTGGGTGAGGTTGCAGGATGACATGAAAGCCTCGTTTGAACAGGCTAGTGGCATCATCCAGCAACAAAGGTAGAGCAATGAGAAGCTCCAGGCGAGCAGGACCTGTTGAGGGTGAAGATCGTCGGAAGTGCAGAGCAGCAGGAGGATGCCAGTGCCTTGTTCAAGAGGACCATCATCATTGTCGAGAAACTTATGGACGAGAATGCCATGCTATGCATGAAGCGCAAAAGGCTGATGGAGGAATCTATGGATGCTCTCAAGCAGCATATTGAGGACAGGAAATAGCTCATCGCCGCTCACTGCAGAGACTAGTTCCCGTGGCCTCCAGCAAGACATCAAGAAAGTAGATATCAGCGAGCCAGATCGTTGTCTTCCTTCTTCTTTTGCCCTTGTGTATTTCAGGCATTGCCGCATGTGGATTTTTTAATTATGTTCCTAAATAAGACAATTATAATCCACTGTCATCGCCCTTATATTCATCATGCTTGCTATAAGTCGCAGTCGATGCTATATAGGTCCGTTGGATCTTACATCAAGATCCGTGCAAAACTTTCTTTTCAGATTTTCATTTTTCTCTCTTAAATCTCAGTCCAGTGAGACAAAGCCACGCCGTGAAACAGAGGCTCGAGCGCCTTTAATGGAGAAGTTGGGAGGGAGGTGCGCGGCGGATAGAGGTAAAAGGGCTCTCCTCCCGATGAGCACATGCAGGGGTCTAATCGCACGCCTCCCATACTCAAATAGCTACCCCGCACGGCATCTCCTAGCCAATAAAAAGGGAGATGCATGGCGGCATGTAATTGGTAAGTAGAACACCCACAGTTTCAATAACAGTTGTGTTTTTCTGATTTGTAACATGACAACACCTGTTCCAAAATGACTATGTTGATTGTTAATGTGTGTGCCTTCGCAAATCGGACTTAAAAATTACCACATCCTGTTGGTGCCATCTCATGACACCATGCCAAGTTTCATGTATTTCAGGCGTGTTTTGGATTTATAGGAATTAAAAAACCAATTTTCTCAATACTTCCGGTCGAGCCACGACACCCAGATGTTTGAATTTCATTCCCATTTCTTGCATGGGACCTAGAAATTCACCCAAGGACAGACATGTGATTTTTCAACCAACTTTGGTGCACTCGAGTATGTGCTTGTAGTTCAAATATTAATTATGCACATAAAATGCCCAGAAATTCAGTTAATGTATAAAAAAGGCCAAACGAACCCAAAATAACTCCAAAATTTAGCACGATACTTCTATTTGGTCTAATCTCCCTGGGTAAAAAAATTAAGGCGGGAAAAAGCAGTGTACGTATGTCGTTTCTCACACGGAGGTGACACGTCCCTCTCAGAACCACGAGCCTTCTTGAGAGAAGCTCCGGTTTGCAAGAAGCTTATACTAAAGCTTGTCCCAATTCAGCCAAAAAATTACCACAGCATGTTGGTGCCATGCCATGACACCATGCCAAGTTCCATGATTTTCAGGCATGTTTTGGATTTACATGAATTAAAAAAACTAAGTTTCTCAATGCTTCCGGTCGGACAATGATGCCCATATGTTTGAATTTCATTCCCATTTCTTGCATGGGACCTAGAAATTCACCCAAGGACACACATGTGAGTTTTCAACCAACTTTGGTGCACTCGAGCATGTGCTTGTAGTTCAAATTTGAATCATGCACATTAAATGCCCAGAAATTCAATTAATGTATTAAAAAGGCTAAACGAACCTGGAATAATTCCAGAATTTAGCACGATTCATCTATTTGGTCTAATCTGCCTGTGTAAAATAATTAAGGTGGGAGAAGGCAGTGTATGTATGTCGTATCGCAAACGGAGGTGACATGTTCCCTCTCGGAACCACGAGCCTTCTTGAGTAAAGCTCCGGTTTGCAAGAAGCTTATACAAAAGCTTGTCCCAATTCAGCCCAAAAATTTACCGCAACATGTTGGTGCCATGTCATGACACTTGATACCATGCCAAGTTTCATGATTTTCAGGCATGTTTTGGATTTACATGAATTTAAAAACCAAGTTTCTCAATCTTTCTAGCCGAGCCACGATGCCCAGATGTTTAAATTTCATTCCCATTTCTTGCATGGGACCTAGAAATTCACCCAAGGACACACATGTGATTTTTCATCCAACTTTCATGCACTGGAGCATGTGCTCGTAGTTCAAATTTGAAATATGAACGTTAACTACCCAGAAATACAAATAATGTATAAAAAGTCCAAACGAACCCGGAATAATTCCAAAATTTAGCACGATACTTCTATTTGGTCTAATCTTCCCGTGTAAAAAAATTAAGGCGGGTGAAGGCAGTGTACGTATGTCGTTTCGCACATGGAGGTGACACATTCCCTCTCTAACCACGAGCCTTCGTGAGAGAAGCTCTGGTTTGAAAGAAGATTATACCAAATCTTGTCCCAATTCGTCCAAAAAAATTACCACGGCATGTTGGTGTCCTGTCATGACACCATGCCAAGTTTCATGATTTTAAGGTGTGTTTTGGATTTACATGAATTAGAAAACCAACTTTCTCAATCTTTCCTGCCGAGCCACGACGCCCAGATGTTTGAATTTCATTCCCTTTTCTTGCGTGGGACATAGAAATTCACCCAAGGATACACATGTGATTTTTCAACCAACTTTGGTGCATTGCAGCATGTGCTTATAGTTCAAATTTGAATTATGCACATTAAATGACCAGAAATTCAATTAATGTAAAAGAAAGTCCAACCGAACCCGAAATAGTTCCAAATTTTAACATTACACTCATATAGTTCTATGTGTCCTATCTAACAAACAAGGGGGGGCAGCGTATACCATTTTGAACACATAGGTGACACATCCCCCCCTCGGGAACCACGAGTCTTCTTAAGAGAAGCTCCGGTTTGCAAGAAGCTTATAGCAAAAACTTGTCCAAATGCGGTCAATTTTTTTACCACAACATGTTGGTGCCATGAAATGACACTATGCCAAGTTTCATGATTTTCAGGCGAGTTTTGAATTTCCAAGAATTCAAAAATCAAGTTTCTCAATGTTCCCAGCCGAGCCACGATGACCAGATGTTTGAATTTCATTCCCATTTCCTGCATGGGACCTATAAATTCACCCAAAGACACACATTTTATTTTTCAACAAACTTTGGTGCATTGGAGCATGTGCTTGTAGTTCAAATTTGAATTATGCACTTTAAATGCCAAGAAACTCAATTAATCCATAAAAATGCCAAACAAACCCGGAATTATTCAAAATTTAAACACGCACTCTTGTAGTTGCATGTTCACTGTAAATAAATATTCTAGCAATTCGAACACCACCCTTTCCCTCCGTAACACCATTTTTCTGTCGAAACATAACGAAAAAATCAGGTATACCACAAACAGTTTACTAGAAAGAATCGTGTGGGATGCGATAAAAAATATCTTGGTGCACCATCTTGTCTGGCTTACGCGGGAAGCTTCATCGTCTACAGTCCATCGCCCCTGCTTGAACTACAGTTGTCCGCCAATTTCTCGCGGCACCGAGCGAAATTGTTTTGCCACCGCGGAAATATCTATCTCCCCGCCCCCTCCCTCCAACCAAAAGCCACATTTCTACTATTCCTCCTTGCTTTCTAAGTTCAAACCTTCACTGCTATTTACTGGCAGCTCACCCTCCTTGCCGACGACCCTTCTTCTTGCAACGCCGCCTCCTTGCCGGCGACCCTTCTTCTTGCAGCGCCGCCTCCTCGCCGTCGACCCTTCTTCTTGCTTCGCGGCCTCATCGATATGGTCAGGTAATCCCCACCCCACCCACACCATCATCCTCCTTTCCCGTCCCACATGCCTTGACCGATGGCACGTCACCTTCCGCCAAAATCACTGTCCCCTTCCTCCAATTAAGCGCCGCCCACAGCCATTTTGTATGTAGTATAACATGGAGCTCAGTAGCATCTGGCTGTGGAGAAGCAAATCACGTCCGCATGCGTGCACGAGGTCTTTATGGCTGCCATGCGTGCTGACCGTTAGATCTTGGAGGAGCACCTCATCTTCAAGGCCACAGTCGACACCGCCATGCAATTTTCTACTTTAAAATATAGTTTGTATTGTTTTCTCGAGGCCACCGCTAGTGCCTTCTAGTGATTTGTCCTCTGTAATGTGAATATGCAAGCTGATGTTCAGTTTACAGTTTGGTCCTCTCAAATTTAATGTTTAGTTAACACTTTGGTCCTCTGAAATGGAATGTTCAGTTAACAGTTTGGTCCATCAATTGCTACATTTTGTAGTAGTGTTCTCAAGCATTCTTTGTTTTGTTAATTGTCTTATCTTCTAGTACATGTTTCTATTCTGCAATGTCATACTCTGTTAAGTATTTTGGTTCATTTGGTCTGCTGTCCATTTAACTGTTTGGTTCAGTTCTGCAATTTGGTTTTCATTTGTTGTGGGTACAATCTGTACTCAATACATATTATACTGATAGTATGGCAACTCTTAGTTAACCTGATCAAGATCTTCCTTATATGTGTTGCAGGGAAACAATGGGAGACACTGCGGTTTACATTCGAGGTTTGTTCAAGCATGGTCCTTTGGCTAACAACACATTATTGTGCAGTTGCAGGAATCATTCTAATATTTAGGTTTCTTACAATTTTGTGCAGTTGCAGGAACAAATCAGCTCTTATTACAAAGGATACTAATACAAGTGTCTGATGTTACAGAGGATCACATTAGCACGGCGACACTACGCCTGTGATACTGCACTTGCTCTATGCTAGCACTGGAACAACTCGTAGCAGCGGAAATCCTCTAGCAGCGGAATAGCGACGAAGGTGGTGAACTCCACTCTGCAGGGTCTCTTGCTGGGACACGATCTAGCTCGGTCGAATGAAAACCACGACAAGCAATCAATCATTCACTGCATCACCTACAATCTGGCATCACATGCCAGGTCAGTACGTTGAATGTACTTGCAAGCTCACAACAACCAAAACCATCAAGGCAAGACAACAACATAGCATTAGCATATTAATTAAATTAACAGCAACCATGATACGGAAGCAACTACTAAGAATGATATGAACTACTACAAAACTGATAAACCACCATCTCAGATCTCAATAACCATCTCACGCTTGGTTAAGCGGCCAAGCAATATACCATCGCGATCACCTCGTGATCTATACCTCCATGTGATCACCGAGTGACCACATCACCAACTGAATGATCATCCTCAAGATCATCCCAACATCATCATCATCATCATCATCATCCTGCCAACCTGTCACAACTCATCATATCAACATATTAGTCTTGTAGAAGTCATTCCGTCACTTGAGTGTTGATCGAATGGTGTGACCTAGTAGGAACTTGTGCCCATGACCGAGGAGGCGGCTATCACTAGATTAAACACACACACTCTACAGAGGTTAACACACTTTACCCACACCATGGAACCCATGGCCTCACACTCCCATTCGGGTGGACCAACGGCGTTCCGACAAAACCGACCTACTGGCATGACACTCTCCCGGCTACTCTGACCAACACCCACTTTTGGTTCAGTCCTGGGTGGCCCCGTGCCTACCAAAGGCACCAACGGCCACCGTCGTGGCAAAAAATGATCCCAAACGGGGACAAGCCAGCTACAACAACTACGGGCACACAAGGTTATGTCTGCTTACCTGATCAGGGTAATGCACGCCTATAACCTTCCCTAGTGGGAGGCACCGGTGAGAGGCACGACAATAGACCGCATTAGGGCCTTCCCATAAAGGCAAATGTGGTTGCACTAGAGAAATCCCGGTTCGGTAGCACCTGGCCAACTTAATGATGAAATATATCCCCAAAGCATATCTAAGATAACTGATACTCTGATATGATCTACCAACCTGTAATCCAAGTCATAGAAATATCCAAAAAGTAATCCAAAGCATGATCTAGCCATAACATAACACTCCGAGGCCAACATGACACTACTATCATGATGAATACAAGAACGATAATGCTACTACCCCAATCGCAAGAACTAGCTATCCAGCTAAGATCCACATGCATGCATCATCTCTGTAAATAATACTACAAAGCAACATACGAACTACCATCCCAAAAATAATCATACTAGCCACTAATAATCCAAAGGCAACATGACATCCACACAAGCTGCAAAATATTAGCCCTAGAACTCCAAGCAACATCATGGCAATAACTAGTTCAAAAACAACTCCGAGAAAATGCCATGAACAAAACACATGTAGATAAACAATATTTAAAACGAGTTCAAATAATTTAAACCATGTCACTGCATTACAGTGATGCAAATGGAGGGTGTGGCTTGCCTGGGGTGGAAGAAATCACCGGGAGAAAGTGCAAGAAGCTCGCGGAACGAATCGCCGGAAATCTTTCTATCTCGGAGGGGATGAATAAGGGCAAGGGTATAATGGTCATTTTCAGAATGCCAAAGCATGGTGAGAGTGTGGCCAACAGAACGGGCTCGACGAGACAAAGAAGTGGGCTTTGGAATCAGCTCATTTGGAGCTACGGTTGAGAAGTTGTGATAGTTTTTCTGCCAGAGACCCATCTGTAAGGAAAATATTCTCAAACAGGGCCTGGACAGAAAATTTGAAAGCGCATTAGAACAAAAGACGTTTTCCAGAAGTGAAAACGCATTTTAGGCTGAATTAGAAGAGGAATACGCTTTCGATAAGCGAAGACGTAATCCAGTGTATTACGCCTCCACTTATCCAGTGTGGCAAAGGCGGGGCCGGCTTACCGGGCCACTGACGCATGGGGCCGTGGGGCCCACTATCCAACTGGCGAGGCGGCTTTGTTTTCCTCACTTGCGCCCGCGCCTGGCTGAGGCGGAGTCGGCACCTGACGGCGACTGCAGCCAGCTCCGGCCATCTCCCACACCGTGCCACATACCAGAGTGATCAGCGAGATGAGCCGCACCTCCCTGGACCCTGTGTTTTCGTCGGAGGGGTCAGGGTTGAGCAGGAATCCCGCGGTGGTGGAAGGCAGTGTCGCGCGTTAATGGAGTTCACGGACAAGGGCCACCGGAGGAGAGGGGAAGATGCTGGGGAGGTTCGCCGGTGACTTCGTGGAGCTCTGGTGAGGTCAGGAGGGAGGGGGAGGGCTCGGTTGTCATGAATTAAGGAGTAGGCCACCAATGACCAAGGCAGCATTTGGTGTTCTCAGGAGCTCTTCGAGCTCTCTTGAGAGGATGGGGGCGCTATTGGGGCTGAGAGAGAGTGGATGGCCAGGTGAGACGCGGTCCATGGCTGCTTAAATAGGTGGGGCAAGGAGCTGCCGCACTAGTGTCACCACGGACGCGTGTCCGGTGCCGCGGATGCATGGCCACGCTCCCGGGCTTACTGGTAGATGATGGGGAGGAGCAGTGGAGGAGCTCACAGGGTAGAGGGAGCCAAGGCGGACAGGAGAAACGGACGGGACCAGGGTGGCCGTGGAAGCGTACCGCCGCTTGATCTCGGCCAACTCTCTGGCGAGCTCAGCGTGTACGGGAGGGCGCAGGAACACGATGTGGCATCGCTGGAAATGTTCATGGGGAGGTAGACAATGCCGGGGAGCAAAGGAAGCGACCGAAACAAGCTAAGCAAAATGGGGCACAGTGCTCCCGTGGGCTTGCGTCGGCGAGTGCCGACGAGGAGGTTTCTAGAGGGGGAGATGAGTCCAGGGGGACAGCGGCGATGAGGGAATGCTGCTAGACACGATCATGCACACGAATACGATGAGAGGAGGATGTGCCGAAGCACAAACGATGCTCTGGACACGGGCAGAGTGCACAGAGCGCATGCACAGGCGTGCCAGCTGCGCAGTCACCACTGTGCCCAGCAAGGAGGGGACACAAGAGGCAAGGAAACATTTTCCAGAGTGTTGCATTTCCATCAGAAGGGCTGTAGGAGTTGATCGATCATCAAAAGAAGCCAAGGTGGGAAGTGAGGCCTTGCTGCAAGTTTGCTGCATCAAACTTGGAGGGGTACTAGTGATCAACAGGGAGCTGATTGGGATCAAAGAGTTTGTCCGGGGTGATTAGTTTAGGAAGGACTACGATCATGGGGGTTTAGAGAAGAAATGGACCACAAATGACTAGGGTTGCTTTGTAAGTGCATTTTTGGTCCAGAACTTGATCAACATGATGCACTCACATGGAGAAGCAACTTGGGCTGAAAGTGGGCAAGGCTTGATAATTTGGACATATAAAGATGCTGTAAAAAGCTCATACCAAATGGGTTCACCAAAATGTTACTTGCTTCACAAACATCATTTTTGTCCAGAAACTTGGAATAATTTTGGTGATAAAATGGCTACATGAAATGATACCAAATTGGGTGGAGATATGTTTTATGGGTAGGAGCATGATCTGGTAATTTATCAGAATTTTTGAAGCAATATAAAATACACTTGCTTCACTACCTGAAAATATTGCCAGGATCAAAGATTTAGTCATGTGCTCACATAGATTATTGGATGGGGCTGCAAATGGGTGGAGGGGTTTAATATGAGCATATGAAGGATTGTGCAATTGGATACTCCTAGCTAGTACTTCCTTCACAAAGCCTTCTGCCTGACAGAAACTTCAAAAAAAAAACATTGAGGAAGATTGGCTAAGCGAATGAGGTTGAAGTTGTGCATGAGACAATTATTTGGAAATATAAGCATGCCCGAAAAGTGTGGGAGCAACTAGGAAAATATAAATGACACTTCCTTCACAAAGTGCCATTTAGGGCAGAATAGAAAAAGGAATATTGGAGAATTATTTTTGAACTGGCCAAGGAAAGTTTGGGCATATTTGAGCAATATATGACCCAAAGGAATTATGAGAATTATATGGGAATTTTTGGATTGACAGAAATATAGGTTGCTTCACAACCTAAGGTAATTGAGGTTATTCCTTCAATGAAAAAGGAATTTTCCCCAAGAAAAAGAATATTGGGATTTGGGCTAGGATGGAAATGGCATGGTCTTGGTATGAGCTTGAGGGAGATGAGCCACTTGGGAGGAGAAATGAGAATGATTTACCAGGTGGCAAGGCCACAGAACCACTCCAACAAGAAAACAGAGAAAAAATCAAATAAATGAAAGGAAAAAGAAAAGGGCCAAAACCCAGGCTATTACAACTCTTACCCCCTTAAAGAAATCTCGTCCTCGAGATTTGGTTGCTTGGGGAACAAGTATGACTTGAGAACACCGTTTCCAACTCGGGTATCCCTTTCCTTTATTTATTGTTCCCCTGAGAATTTCATATGATTTACTTACCTTGCTTTGGGGTGGTTTCCTTCACCTTTCCCAAATTCTAACAGGTTTTGCTCATATACCCAATCCTTTTGCTGATGTTGATTTTCTCATATCTGTGGTGATATCCAATGGATCTGAGCATAAATTTTTCCTTTGGTCATGCAAAACTTTTTACTTCTGCCATGGGGTTGCTCAAACAGATGATGTCTCCCGGGTTCAAACAGTACTAAGAATCATGGCCATTTTTCTGACGGGGTCTAATTGCTCAAAAGTGATACTTATTTCTCTTGATTTGCTTCCCTCGCTTGAGCAGGGGATATTTACCAAAGATTCGACTGTCTTCGGTCATGAGCGCTGTAACGGAATATGGGATTTATAGTTGTGGCATATCTCCCATATTAATAACTTGAGACTGTCCTGACAGGGTCCTGACGGGAAAATACTTTTCATGACTTGTTGTCCATGCACTTGGTTCCGTCGGGAGCATACCGGGTCTGGGCTGATTGTTCAGCTTTTGACTTTCTCATGTTGTCGATATACCCATCGTGGGTAATGGACTGTGATATGTTTTAATACTGCCACTGAAGTCAAACTGTGGAGCTTGCAAAGAGATCCTAGATCTGACAGAACAGGCGTGGATGTTCCACACTAACTATTTTAAGTGGGTCAGCGGGACATGAAATCCTTGTAGAATAGAGCAGGCCAATCAGAGTATGTCTCTATGGATCCATATGGAATCGTGGACTCTAACTAACTTGGGTATCCAGACCCTTATGGTCGTGCAAAAATCATCTTACCTTTGCTGTCAGTCTCATCCTTTTTGCGGTCATGATATTCTTTGTCAGGATACCTTGCTGAAATAGCTGGGCCACATAGATTCTTGATTTTTCGTGCACCCATGGATGTGATGAGTGCAATATTTCTGGCATCATTCCTTGTGCTTGTTTTCCGACCTTGTCAGGTGCGGAAATAATTGCCTTGGTGACTGTCGGTGTCAAAACCGGCGGATCTCGGGTAGGGTGTCCCGAACTGTGCATCTAAGGTTAATGGTGACAGGAGGCGGGGGACACGATGTTTACCCAGGTTCGGGACCTCTCTATGGAGGTAATACCCTACTTCCTGCTTGATTAATCTTGATGATATGAGTATTACAAGAGTTGATCTACCACGAGATCGTAGAGGCTAACCCTATAAGCTAGCCTATGATTATGATTGTTCTTGTCCTACGGACTTAACCCTCCGGTCTACATAGACACTGGACGGAGCTAGGGTTACATAGAGTCGGTTACTGAGAAGGGAATCTACATATCCAAATTGCCAAGCTTGCCTTCCATGCAAAGGAGAATCCCACCCGGACACGGGACGAAGTCTTCAATCTTGTATCTTCATAGTCCAGCAATCCAGCATAAGCATATAGTCGATCCGTCCGAGGACCCCCTAATCCAGGACTCCCTCAGTAGCCCCCAAACCAGGCTTCAATGACGATGAGTCCAGCGCATAGATTATCTTCGGTATTGCAAGGTGGCTTCCTTCTCCGAATTCTGCAGAGTACCTGTTTGACGAGAAGTGTCCGACTTCCCAATTAATGTTGCACTCATCGGCTTCTGTACCTTAATAATTCCAATCCCCACGTGTCGAACAAATGCGAGAAGCCAGGGCATTTTTACACTTGCCACCCTGACCATGTAAATAAATCGTCTATTAAAGAGATGGGAATCCTTAGATCCAAATCACACCATCTTCCCCAAGCGAGGATTCATCAGAGCGTGCCCGAAAAAACCATCCCATCACTAATAGGAAAAGGCCTGCTAGTGGCGCACCTGTTTTGGCCACTAATGGCGCACTACAGGTGCGCCACTAGCATCACGCCATTAGTAATTAATACTAATGGCGCACCAGGGAGTGCGCCATTAGTATATCACACGGTGCCCCATTAGTATGTCTCCCAGGGGGCCATATTTACCCTTGTGCTCTGGCTTACTAATGGCACACTTGTAGATGATGCGCCACTAGTGTGCTTATTGCAGTGCGCCACTAAAGTGCAGAGTGGTGCGCCACTAGTATGAATATTAGGGATTTTTTTCCTGCTATTTGCACAGGTTACAAAACATATTACTGCACAGAATATAGACAACACAACATATAACCAGCAGATTTATCGAATACAATAGAAGATTAGTCTCCGAATACAATTCATCATATTAGTCTCCAAATTTAAAATACCAAACAAAGTTAGAACATTACAAGTCTCGAGACCGCGATTAGCGAGTTTGTCTTCACATTACAAGTCTATATCGATCATCTAAACTACCATCACATAGAAGAGAGCTGCGGTCATCATGATGAGCATCATCACAATGAAACTGTTCTTCATCCGGTTCCTCCAACGCTCCCTCCTCTCTCCCGCTAGATAGCGCGCGTATCTAACTTCTGCCTCAGCCCTAGTGGTGTACCCTTTGTAACTGTTACCACTGAAACGGTGAACCTGTCTTCGACACTCCTCCCAGTCGTCGTAGACTCTGGGAACCTTACACTTGTACACGACATACGACGACATCTCTATGCACTAGCCAAACAAAACGTTAGTAGCAATTCACAGACAATACATAAGCAATATATAAGTATGCAACAAAAGGATCGGAAGAGAAAAGCAACACATTAATAGCACGATTCATGGTCCTACTAATAAATAGCATCGATTACATATAAGTTGAACGACTGTCCAAACCAAATAGACATGCAAGTTCATTAAAGTTTAATATTACAACATGAGCCAATCGACATTTCAGAACTACATAACATCGCTACTTTCGACTCGACTCAGTGACTGGAGCGTGGATGAAGCCGCCGTCTTTCATGATGGTCATGAAATCACGGGCGTTGTCAGCCTGCATTTGTAGCATTGTTTCTATCTCACTGTTGGACGGTTGATATCTGAGGAAGAACTACCCCGAGGTACGAAGGACATCTTGATGGATGATTTCTGCAAACTCCGGCTGGATGCGATAGAATTCTTGTCTGATGTCCGCGTCCTGGATTGCCGACAAGCGTGTGTCCCAATCTTTGAGATTATTTGGTAGCAGAAGGTGATTATGGTCCCGTACGATCGCCTGCATGTGATGGAGGGCGTAGTAGGCATCCTTGTGACTGCCAGGCGGCTGCTTGACGCAGGGGAACATCGTATTGTGGGTGAACACGTGCTTGCCGTACCTACGAATTGTCCTGCTGAAGGTGCCTCCAGATCTGGCATAGTCGGGGAGAACATCATCAAGAACTTTCTTGATATTTGTGTAGTCTTTCTTTGACTGACGGTCCGAGTCGAAATACGTGGCCATGGAATATTTCGGGCTTAAGAGGATGAGTGTGCAATGTGTGTCACTTCATAGAACACAGAATGTTAGAGAAAAAAAAGAACAATCAAAATCTAAGAAATCATATGTTACGGGGCGGTGAGGGGATGACTTACTTGGGAAAGTAAGGCACGAGGAAGTTATCCTTATCTAGGTTTGCCAGAATGACGCCTTCGAGGTGTGAACTCGCGACTTGCCGGTCCCCAGCGCTGCCCAAGATCTTGGCACGCATGTAGAAGGGGTCAACTATCACGATGTCCAGGGTCTTGTCTCTAATGATCCGCATCTCCATACTCAGCGAAAATAGCCGAACGAAGGTGTAGTGCAGCGGATGAAGGTTAAACATAACGAAGATGTCATCAAACCGCAGGACGATCGTACCCCTGATGGCGCTATCCACAAAGCCCTTGCCTTCTGGCACCTTGGCCATGAAAACCGGGTATGCCACATCATTCTCGGACAGACGCCGCTTCTCCAAAGAAAGAACGCTGCCATGCAGACTCCGCATAGCACCGGGTGCAGCATTGAGCAGATTAGTCGGTAGCATCGGCCTACCCGCCACATGCACCCTCCTCGAGATATCCTTAGGTGAAGGTGGCCCGTCCTGAGCACGGATCGTACTCAGTGCCGGCTGTAATGGGATCGAGTTCTGCTCAGAGACCGCCTTCTTGAGTGTGTTGGGGATGACAATATTTCGCACCTCGGCTATCTGAGGCTCGGTGAAGGTGGCGGCTGGAGGCGTCTCCTGAGAACTGAACGCCAGATGACGCCTGTTGAAATTGGGTTTCTCCGCGGTACCAGCTAGATCGCGGTCGTCTTTTGCAGGGTTGGGTTCTTGAGAAGGAGGCCCCAAGAATTCGTCACTGTACCCATGTTCGGCAAAGTACTTATCGACGTTGGTAAATGTACCGTCGTCGTCATCATCGTCCGGATCCTGTGCCATATGCATGTCCAGATCCTATGCCATATGCATCTCCGGCATGTCCGGTAGCGGTGCGGCGGTCTTGCCATGGCTTGGCGCCGACATGATTTGCGATGTTGTCTGCCGGGTGGTGTCCCCCATCCCCAAACGAATCAGGCTCTTCAGCCAAAGCAGGGGCCAGCTTACGCAGGCGCTGAGGGTCATCACATCATCTTCGTCGGCCCCAGCGAGTCGAAACAGAGGTAACAAGTCATCACAGCCTGGCAGCACCCGAACCACTTCAACCCTATACACGGTGGGTGGCATCGGATTACCGTGGAACACGGGGATGCCCGGTTGAACGATTCTGCCCTTGGCGACATCGATCAACTTGCCGCCCATGAAGTGCAGTAGAGTGCATGGAACGTCAGCGCCGGAGCCCTGCGAAAACATGTAGGGTGTCAGGGATGCCCAGTCAAAGGCAAGGAGATCAAGTCATCAGCTGAGAGGCTTAGTTACCGTGATGGCATCGACGTCGGCTAATGTCGAGGCACCGCCAACAGCGGGTGTGCAAGTGACGTAGGGGCCGCTTGCTGCCGAGGTGCTGGCCGGCGTATTCTTCGCACACCCGGGTGCATTAAGCTCCAATTCCCATGCCGGCGCCGGAGACACCAATACCGCCTCCGCTGGAGACACCAATGGTGCCGCCTACGTGTTGTCCGAGTTGCTGGCCGTGAAGCTGGGAACCGGGGGCGGTCCCTGTTGGCCGCCCGCAATCCATGCCTGCAGCCCCTCAATCAAGGTAGGCACAATGGCGGTGAGCGTTGGTCCTAGTTGGTGTTGCACTTGCTCTTGGACCATCTCCGGAATCCACGCCACTTGTGCCTTGAGTTCTTGAACCTCGTGCAACTGACTTTCTGAGCTGGTCTTTCTCTCCTTTCGCCCACCAGCGTTATAGTATGACGACCATTTCGTGGACAAGCCTTTGCCGGCCACACGACCAGCTGATGACGTCTTACTGAACTTATCCTTGTTTTTCATTATGTTCGACGCCCTATTTAAAGTGTTGTCCCAAGGGGAGCTCTGAGACGACCCCGCGCTACTGCTTTCAGTCTCCTGCGGAAGGAATGTGAACCATTTAGAAATTTGGCTTCATTAATTAGAATGCGACCATATGGATCTAATTACGCGGGGGTGTATTCCTTACCAGAACACACTCAAGCCCCTTGGTCTTCGCATCTGTGGTAAGCTCCTTTGTCACCGAGTCCTCTTTGTACCGGACCCTGACATAGTTCCTGGTCTACTTGTCATGGTATTTCTCGAAGCGGGGCGGTAGGCCTTGCTTGGCACGCTCCGCGTCCTTCTTGTCCCATATAGGTTCCGCCACTGTGTAACCGCCGGGACCGAGTTGGTGGACCCCTAAGTTCAAGTCCCGCATATCTTTCCCCCGCTGACTTGATTCCACGATTGCGCTGCTCTCACACTTGATCTTCAACTCCATGTAGTCATCTTCGCTGATCGAAGGATTTTTCGCCTTGATCTTCTCATAACTATCACCTTTGTCAATCATTCTCTTGACCGCGCTTCTCCAAGTAGACAGGGCCGTGCTCATCTTCGTGAGGGCAGCACTGTTCACTCTATTCCCTGAGAGGCGTGTGTTTGCGACGTCACCGAGGAACTTGTATTGTTCGTGCAACTTTGTGAAGAGGAGGCTGCGCAAATTCCCTCGATCAGGATGCCTTAGGTTCTCAGTGTTGCTCGAGATGGTGCTCCGGAGAATGCACCCGAGCTGAACCGCATACCCCTTGACTAATTCTTTGGGTGCCCTTGGATGCCCCTTGGAGGACACTTTAGTAAATTCCACCTTGACGGTGCCGAGCATGTTCGGGCGCCGGTCCTTCCGTTGCCTCTTTGGTTGGCTACCATCTGTGTGTGTGCTGCCATCATCAGTGGTGGCATCCTTGGCGGCACCATCAGTGGTGTCATCCCTGACACCACTAGGGGTTGTGTAGTCAGGATCGGTGTCTTTCACGGCGTCCTCATAGCGGTGAGGTTCTTCCTCCATCTCGTGGGATAGCTCCTAGAATTGCTTGCCCGAACCGCCGGCCTCATCGTTGTCGGCCATGTTTCGCTCTAAATAGGAAAAATGTTTAGTCAAAAAGTTGGTTATTTTCAAGGAACAAGATGTCTAAGTTGACCAAATAACCTAATTCTCGAGGAATTCGCTATTAGTGTGTTGTTGCTAAGGTCCAAGTCCCTTCCTAACCCCCTTCTTCTTGTCTCCTCTCACTATCATCTCACACACATGGCAAGCAAGGGTGTCTGAGTGTGTGAAAAAATACTAAATTAATCCAAGGGCTGAAAATTGATCATCTGTTTCAGATTACAATTTTCTTTCTTGGGGCTTTGGTGTGCAGTACAAAACTGAATTTTGGAAATCTATAGAATGAACAAGCTAAGGGCTAAGCTTTCATCATTTATGTTTTTATCAACATCAAGGCATCCTAAAAGCCAAGGTTTTATCATTTAGGGTTTGACTCTTGGCTAACCAACCTCACCTACTCCTCCTCCTCCTCCTCCTCCTCCTGCTCCTCCTCCTCTTCTTTGTCGTCTTCCTCTAATTAAATGGATTTCCAGTATGTAGGTGGATTCATGTGTATATATGTGTATATATACACCTACACTAACTACTAGCCAGCCAGTGTGTTTAGACTAGATTGGGGGGGGGTATTGTCTTCTGTTGTGTCATTTTCATAGTTTCTTTCTGATCACAGTGGAAGATGAGCTTGATTGGTTACTTCAATGGAGGTCAGGGTCAGGTAGGGGAGGTGGGCAGGTGGTACAGGAGCGAGGTCAACGGCTCGTGGATGGCTCACACGTGGTCGCCCCTAGCTCCAGTTTTGAGATTACACAGGCAAATAAACAAAGAGGATCCTACTTAATTAAGTACTAAGATACCCCGGCCCATGCATTAGTCACAAGTACCCCATATGTCCTATTTTTAGCAAAGTCATGCTAAAATTCATGAAAATTTTTAGCGTGACCTTTGCTGAAAATAGGACATATGGAGTACCCGAATTTGCCGGAACGGAAGTTAATCGACATTCCGGCAAACTCAAGGGTCTCTCGGGGTACCTGCAAAATCATTATCGACATGGCGGTACTGTGTTTCTCAAAAAACATCTTGCCAGCTAGTAGACCATCATTTGCTAGGCCAAATTGAGGCCAAACAGAAAAGCACAGTAGAGTGCGGAATCAACATGATATTTCAAAACAAGTATAAATGCTCACTACACATCAACATCGCAAGTCATAACAGAGAAACAACAACACTAAACTTCCCCAAGTTGCAGGCTATACTGATCTTTATGGTGTAGATAAAGTAAAAAATGTATATCTAGCTAAACAACATACAAACATAAGAAGAAGAGGTACTTAATAGCGGTCACATGCTTCAGCAAGTCCATGAGTACAAGGCAATTAATAAAATTTGATACTACAAAATGGACAAAGCAGCACACCATCTACGCTATAACATTACAATTGGCAAAAGGAGTGACAGAACATACCCTCAATGGCTTCCTTGGGAGTCTTGAAACCAAGGCCAACACTCTTCCACAACTTGTTGCCCTCCTTGCTAGGCTTATTATTCCCCTTTGTGGTCTTCTTTGAGCTATAATTGCAAATCAAGTCATGATCACCAATTCAGGACACACATTTTACCATCTTACTTATATAATGAAAAAACAACAGTCTGCCTAAGGCTGCTTCAAGACACACCAATTCAGGAACACCTTACACACATTTTACCATCTTACCAATTCAGGACACACCAATTCAGGAACACCTTAGGATGCTTCAGGAAAGCCTTCTCAGTCTGCAAAAACCAGCAAAACTGTTTAGGACATGTTGTTTGATAAAGCCTGAGAATACACGATGATGTACAGTGATATAATTGTTTACATACTGAACTAGTTTTGCAGTTTTGTTGGAATGTTCTACTGTGAAATCTATGTCTGAAACAACTCCCAGTCACCATCAAAACAAGATATGGTGAGTTCATCGGCAAACTGTTAACGTGCCTAGACTTCACCAGACCCCCCCCCCAAAAATGGCATCTAGTAGCCAATACCATCAACTTCCTAATTTATTAGGCCAACAGCTGTTGTTAGTTTTAAGAAACTAGTCAAAGGAAATTCTTAGAGTAAACAAAAAGAAAAGGTACTACTACTATAATTTTTTTACCATGTACTGTACAGCTTAAAAGTGAAGCATATCAAGAAGAAATTGTACATAGACAACGCTGAAAAGAAAAACAGACCAGTAGCATTGTCATGGGCCCCAAAGACATATATTGACCAAGGGCTGTATCAGTAACACCCTTTATCCATCCCAATTCCATTTTGAATTTTTAACTGTCATATAATGTGTATTATTATACAAAAAGATGCTGTCACGGATAGCCAATGCGGCTACCAGGCCATTGGATATCATCAGTTCATCACATCAGTAATGTTAGCTGAGCCATGATGGCATACCAAGAGTAACAGGGAAGCACATACTAGGGTTAAACTGTAAATAGGAACGACAAAACATAACAAAAGCAAAGTAGCCTTTTTCTCATGGCTGCTGCCAAGACGTATACATCCCTATTCTATTTTTAATCGCCACATGATGGTAGGTGAAAATGATGCAGTGACATCTAACATGGAGCATATTCTTCACACAAACTGGATCAACATGTAGAGGGTAACAGACACTATCATTCACAAGCAGAGCAACCTAGCTGCCAAGGAACTTGACATGACATGAGTAATTCCATGAGAAGTACATGCACAGCCATATGTAATTCCCTAACACCTCCTAAGATTCATTCAGAGTTACACTGCAAGTAAAAATGTTGCATCGTCACTGCTGCATCATCTTGGATTTCTAGCACTGATATTGTCTAAAATTCAGAATTTCACATGTGAAAACGCCATCATCTTTAGGAGAAATGACACAAATAAAGCAGGCACTCATTTAGCCAGATTTGTGCAGCTGCGACGCACATGCAAGAAGTGTATATATGGTACTGGTAGAACTTATACCGATGGATCCCGATCCACGGAAAACTCATGCGCTAGCTGCAAAAATTAGTAATCCTATAACAGGTAACATGATAAGAAGGGGCAAACATTGACTGGAGATTGCCCCAAAAAACAATATATATCTTTTAGGCGACGGCGGCGAGCTCCTACACCTAACCCTAGGTTGCCGCCCCATGGGGCATGGGGATTAGCGGGGGAGAGAGGGAGGGAGGGAGAGAGACTAACCAGCGGCCGCGCGGGGAGGCTCCAACAAGGGGGCGACCGACGAGGCAGACGAGGGGGCGAC
>NC_041381.1:253822822-253877987 GCF_002162155.2 Triticum dicoccoides | reverse complement strand
GGGGGGTCGTCGGCGGCGGTGGAGCGGGGGAGTGTGCGGGGGGTCGTCGTCGGCGGTGGAGCAGGGGAGGGTGCGGGGGGTCTGCGGCGACGGTGGAGCGGGGGAGGTGCGAGGGGTCGGCTGCGGCGAGGGGGATCTGGCGAGGGAGGATAGCGATCGAGATGGAGGGGGATCTGGCGTGGGGGGTGCGCCATAAGTAACTTTTTTTTATTATTATTTTTAGTTGCGTCTAATACACGGGGTGTGCGCCCGAGTTGGATGATATCGTCCATGATATGGACCAGCAAATGCACCATAACGTCAAAGAATGCGGGCGGGAAGTACATCTCAAGCTCGCATAGTATCACCACGATCTCTTCCTGTAGCCTTCTGAGTTGCCTCACGCCAACCGACTTCCGAGAGATGACGTGAAAAACTCGCATATGCGAAATAGCGTTTCACGGACGTGCACGTCCATGATCCCACGGATTGCAACTGGAAGTATCTGCATCATCAGCATGTGACAGTCGTGAGACTTCATCCCGCTGAACTTCTGCTTCGCTAAGTCTAGGTATCTGCTTATCTTCCCCGCGTAACCGTAAGGAAGTTTTACTCCTATGAGGCAGGTGAAAAACTGCTAGATCTGCTCCTGACTTAGAGTGAAGCACACGGGAGGGAAGTCATTTCCGGTCTTCTTGGCCTTTTTGCCTTTGCGACGACTTTCCGTGTCCTGCTTCGCCTCATCATCATCATCATTAGCATGAAGCTCCTCCCTGATGCCCATTGATTTCAAGTCTGCCCTTGCTTTCGGCCCATCTTTGGTCCTCTCTGGCATGTTGAGCAGCGTACCAAGCAGACTCTCGCACATGTTCTTCGTGATATGCATGACATCAAGGCTGTAAGGCACACGGTGGATCTTCCAGTACGGCAAGTCCCAGAAAACAGACCTCATTTTCCATACCTTCAGCAGCGGCTTTGGCGCCTTTCGCTTCTTTCCCGGCTCTGGCGCCTTTTGCTTCTTTCCCGGCAGTGGGCAATCTTTCCAATTTTTCAACAGCTTGTCTATTTCCTCGCCGCTCCTCGTACGCGGGCGTCTTCGGGGTTCGCTTTCACCATCGAATAGATCCTTGCGTTTTCTCCATGAGTCATCGTCAAGAAGCCACCTTCGATGTCCCATGAACATGGTTTTAAGAGACCCGGGATCTCTATCTAGCTGGCGATACGTTGTGTCATCCATGCACCTGACGCATCCTGAAAATCCGTGGACCTGCCCCGTGACATATCCGTAACAGAGATAGTCCTGCACCATCATGAGCAGTGCGGCTCTCATAGGGAAATATTCTTTCTCTGCGGCATCCCACGTATTAGCTGGTGTTTTCCATAGCATGTCTAGCTCCTCTTTCAGCAGCCCCAAATACAGATTTATGTCGTTCCCTGGTTGTTTCGGCCCTTCAATTAGCATAATCATGTGAATGTACTTCCTCTTCATGCACCACCAGGGGGGAAGTTTCTACATCCACACAAACACAGGCTAGGTGCTATGTGTGCTTCTTTGGCTGCCAAACGGATTGACTCCATCCGTGCTCGCGCCCAGCATGATGTTCCTTGGATCGTTCCCAAATTCTGGGTATTCGAAGTTCAACGCTTGCCACTGGCTCGCATCCTTAGGGTGACTCAGCATCTTGTCTTTTTTATTTATCTCCGAATCATTTCCATCATCTTCTCGCTTCTTCTCCTCCCTATCCGTGTGCCAACGCATGAGCTTTGCTACCTTAGGGTCTGCGAAATACCGTTGCAGACAAGGAGTGATTGGAAAGTACCACACCACTTTTCAAGGAGCTTTCTTCCTCTTCTTGTATCGGGTAACACCGCACACTGGACATATGGTAGACTCCGCATGCTCGTCCCGATAAATGATGCAATTGTTCATGCAAACATGGTATTTCACGTGCAGTAAATCCAAAGGACACACAATTTTCTTCGCCTCCTCGAAACTGGTCGGTCACTTGTTCCCCTTGGGAAGACGTTCGTGCCAGAATGACATGTTCTCATCGAAGCATGCGTCGGTCATTTTGTGTTTTACCTTCATCTCCAGAGCCATGAGCGTTACTTTCAGGCGGGTATCCTCGGGCCTGCATCCTTCATACAATGGAGTAACCGCGCCTATCTCCAGTTGATCCATCTTGGCTTTCTCTCGAGTGGCAGCTCTTGCATTATCCGTCTGCTTGAGAAGCAGCTCTTGAATATGAGGGTCCTCCACCCAGCCCATCGATGGTCCATCATCGTCTGCTCCGGCATCTTCATCTTCATGATCATGCCCTTCGTCTTGTCCGACATCTTCCTCATCATCATGTCCGGTATCTCCTACATGATGATTGTGTACTGCATCTACTTCGTGATCATGTCCTGGAGATTCTTCGTTTTCTCGCCCGCCCTCGCTGCGGTTGTCTTGCTCATCCCCTTCCTCATTTCTTGCCCGGCCCCCATGGACGACTTCATAATCATCTTCATCATCTTGCCACAGATAGCCATCCATGAAACCACGCAAGAGCAGGTGGTCCCGCACCTGTACGGAATCCGGGTCAATAAGGCTCCTCAGCTTGCATCTTCGACACGGACATCTTATCTCCGTCTCATTCTTTTGAAGGATCTCGGCCTTCGAGGAGTTCAAAAACCTATTCACGATGCCTTCGATCATCGTGCAGACCATGGTCACCTGTGGGGTAGAGCAAAACGATATTTTAGAACCAAGAAATTTTTTGGCATGACTTTGCCTAAAAATAGGACCAAAAAGAATGCATATTGCCAAATTCTAGCCGAAAGGAAATGAATCAACATTCCAGCAAAATATTGGCATCTATCGCATTTCAAATACCGGTACCTGCAAACACAAACATATATGCAACACCACATACATATGCAACACCACAAACATACATAGATCTAGCTAGGCCATAAAAAGTGCATGTGCACGTTGTTGGAGGGAGAAACAAGTAGATCTACAACATAAAGAAAGCTTTCCCCTTACTTACCTATCAAAAAAAGGTAATTTAACAACTTAATTTGGATGAATCTATGGTGCAAATGAGGTGAGGAGGAGGAGGCAGCCAAGACAAGCTTGGAGGAGGAGGTGGAGAGAATGAAGTGGGGAAAGTGAGTGTTGTAGGTGGCTGTCCAAAATATCTAGCTGGTCCCAGGTTACTAATGGCGCACCACCTACAAATGCGCCATTAGTAACCCTGGTCACTAATGGCGCACCAGCTGGTGTTGCACCATTACTAGTTTTGCAAAAAAATGTTAGTATTGGCGCACCATGTGTGTGGTGCGCCATTACTAGTTTGAACTAGTAATGGCGCACTATACACTGATGCGCCATTACTAGTTATGAAAAAAGTAAAAAAAAATGTTAGTAGTGGCGCACGGGATGAGTGGTGCGCCATTACTAGTTAAAACTAGTAATGGCGCACTGTGCATTGGTGCGCCATTAGTATTTTTGGAAAAAAAAGTTTGTTAGTAGTGGCGCACCGTGGGTGTGGTGTGCCATTAGTGTCCATCACACTAATGGCGCACCAACACATGGTGCGCCACTGCTATATAATAGTGGCGCACCACATGTTTGGTGCGCCATTAATGTCCATATTATCTATAGCCCTTTTCCTAGTAGTGCATCATGGCCGGCCACCGCAGCTCCTCCTCTTGCCCTCGTAGCGCCAAGCCAGACTATTGGGAGATGTGTGCCGTATCCCACGGCCAATTAGTGAAGTTGCAGACCCAACGTTTCTTCCACCTGTATATCTTGTCCCCGTCCGAGCCGGATTAGCGACCTATGATGGTAGGGAGCAAGCGGAGAGTTTTCCCAACCCATCCCGGGGGGAGCGAGTGTTCCCTGTCCCTTACTTGCTGAGAGGCATCGGATTTCCAATCCATCCATTCCTCCGCGGGCTCCTGGAGTATTATGGCGCATCCATTCCTTCGCAGGTTATGTCGCCCTTTGTGAGTTATTTCTGGGTTGTGAAGCTCATTTCGAGCTATGGAAGATGATGTTCTGCCTCGTCCCTCGCAATAAGGAGGGATCAATATTCCAAGTGGGCGGAGCCGAAATATGGTGCAACACAGGGACCGGATACCTGTCCGGTACTCCAAAGAAGACATCCGAAGATTGGCCTTCCGAGTGGTTTTATATAGAGGACGTCTCCCTTCCTGACCCTATCCGAATGGGTATCCCTGAGTTCACAAATGCTCCATTGAAGATGCGCCATACCTGGCGTCCCCGGAGCCCCCAGGAGGAAGATAGCAGAGAGGACTCCAATTGATGGGCAGGATAAAAACGCTTGCCAAATCTGGATTGACCATAATCGAGGTTATTTCAATATGCATAATGCGTGGGGTGCAACCACTCCAGTATCGGGGGCACCCCATGTGGCACTTCAACAAAGAAGACGATGCCACCCGCTGCAGTCGGAGAGGTTCAGATTCTGACACCGCTCTGGCAAGAATACTGTCTGATTTATACAAAGGAGAAGAAGAGGAGTTCGTCCACATTAAGCCACGGGATGGATTTTCCATGTACAACCCTCCAAGCTGGGTGAGTCGCTATCTCTTACTCAACTCTATTCCTTCCCATAGTCTTTCATTGCAAATTTTCACCTTGCTAGTCCTTAACAGGAAATACGGAAAGCCATGAGTGAGATCCACAGCCCGCCTCCACAGCCAGAGGACCAGAACCGGGCCCTCGAGCCCAGACTCGAAGAGGACCCGGACATATTTGTGGAGTTTGATGGCAGGGTGTTTTAGTAGGTGAGCTGTGACGGCACATTGGTGGCTATCATCGCCGATTATCCCAGTCTCCTCCCGGCACCACATGTAAGTAAATAGGAGAATTATCTTTCGAAAAGGATTCCCTCTTTCCACCTTACCCACCGCACACATATTATGATATAAAGGGAAAGCCATCGGCGCGCCATGCCGAACCCGCGTCAACTCACCAACAAGGGGTGCCCAAGCCGGCTAGACTTAAAAGGAAAGCGAGCAGGGCCGAGCTGCCATCGAAGAGGTATGATTTAAAACATGCTCTGTGATTGTCATCTTTAAAATATAACAATCTCCATTGTGTCTTGGCAGAAAGAGTATTCGCCGGACTATATCCAGGGATCCTGCCCATCACGCCTCTACTAGCCGGACTCTAGAATCGGCCTCGAGGGTGGAGGCTAACGTTGGGTAAACACCGGACGGTCCTCCTACGGAGGATGCGGATAGAGTATCCGCTACAAATTCCAAGCTGGGGAGCACTATGAATCATCGCCGTCGGAGGGCCGCACTCCGTGACCCTAATTTTTACGAAGAGGCTTTCAATGCCTTCAACTAGGGAGATGCGTACATCCGAGCTGCTCAAGATGGGCTTGCTAGAGCCACATACCAGTATTTAAAAGATATACGGGTAAGCAAAATTTGATAATTATGTATATCTGTAGCCCCTGAGACTTGAAACAGTCGGTATAACTGATTTTAGGATCATTGTTTTATTAGGTTCTTACAGAGAAGAACACCCATTTGTCTCAAGAGCTGGAGGAGTGTAAAGCCCAGCTAAGGGCCGCAGCTGCTGGAATGGAGGAACCCAAGAAGGCCTCATCTTGTAATATTTATCTCAATTGATGAAAAACATAATTACGTGTACCATTTGGTATTCGGCATATGCGCAGATCTAACAATAGATTCCGCAGGCAATCCCGGAGTGAATCCGGAGATCCTACAAGAGGATGAACAACGACCTCAATGACAACTAGAGGCTGGCGAGCATGTACTTACACGGGTCAGGCAAGAGAAAAACGATCTCCAGGATGCCAATACCCGGCTGGGCATGGAATTGAAAGATGTCCGGGCCCAGCTTGCGGACTCCGTGAAGGAGAATAGGAGGCTTCAACGCGACATTTTTAGTATGTGCTCAAACAAACCTTTATATAGTTCGGCGAAGAAATAGGCTAACAGAGTTATGTCTGTAGGTATACTGACTGGTCGTCCGGAAGAGGAGATGCCCGGATCTTCAAGCAATCTTCTACAGGAGCTTTCACAACTGCACAAACAAGTTCGATGGGTGATGCAGGTTATTGCCAAGGCCTTTTGGCCATCCGCCTCCCTGCCAGGAAGCATGGGCAAGCTTGTACAGCTGCTCAAGGGAGCACGGCGGTTCTTCCGATTATGGAAGATATCTGCCTGTCGACAAGGTGCGAGGGAAGCTTGGGCCATGGTAAAAACACGGTACACCAAGCTCGATCCGAATCACATGGCCCTGGTCGGACCTGTAGGGTCAGATGGGAAAGAGATTCCCGTTAGTCTAGTATATGACCAGGTAGGATTAGCCGCAAAGTATTCCCAACAGGATTGTAGGCTAGACAGCCTGTTGGATGGCATAGAAGAAGAAGTATGTGGGTCTAAGTGACTGTGTACTTCAATTGACATATTTTGTCCCTAGCTGGATTGTAAATCATTTGTCATGGTGGAACTTTTCGCTTCAGCCTCCGGACCCGACAGTCTGGAGTGTTTTCGAATACTCGCTCAGTTATGTAAACCGGGGTACGCGTGGAAACCAGGCGTAAGGGTCATAATTGCTTGAACATACATGTACCCTACTAGCTATGTTATATTACATGGATAGTAAGAAACATCTTCCAGGGAGAATAGTTCAGTTAAGGGTTCCTTTCCCTGGGTACGCATGCATTAATGTGCATGTCCGAACTGCGGGCAGAGATGGAGTATATGCAACATCTAGGGATTTGTACTGTAATAGGTAAGAAACATCTTTAGTTCAGCAACCGAATATTCCCTTAAGAATGCTAGCTTTCGGCTTCACCCAGTCTGAGGTACACGTCCGGAGTACCCGGCAGTAACAATCGCAGAGGTGCTCCCCTTATGCCCTAGCCGAACTAATGGGGACGTAGGGCATAAACATAGGAGCCAGGCAACCTAGCTTGGACAAAACTTAAGTCATATCGATGCATATAATGGTGAAGAAAAGGTACATATGGAAAAGCGACACATATGCAGTGGGCATGATGCCCGGAAGGTAGTTATATTAAGCTTCTTTATAAGAAGCCCCAGGTATAGTGAGCGCGCATACTTGAGGATTTAGCGCGTCAAGAGTGTGTAGTCGAGTCACACTTAGAGCTTTAGAGAAATAAAGAGAAAGAGAGAGGATACAGATAAGTAATAATAAAAAAAGCGGAGGGAAGGGGACGAACACGGAGTTTGGCGCCAGGCGTAGAATATTCGGAGTCTGGCCGTGTTCCATGGGTTCGGCTCGAGTCGATTATCTGATGCATCACGCAGGCGGTACGCTCCTCCTGTGAGAACTTTATCAATTATGAATGGACCCTCCCACTTGGGCATGAGCTTGTCCTTTTTCTTCTCCTATATGCGTACAACAAGTTCGCCAACGTTATAAGTTTTTGCCCGTACTTCTCTGCTTTGATACCTACGACCTTGTTGCTGAGAGAATGCGGAAGGGCTTTTGCAACATCGTGCTCCTCCTCCAGGGCATCTTAACTGTCCTACCGATCAAGCTCGGCTTCTCTCTCTTCATACATGCGCACTCGAGGTGAGTCATGAATGATATCGCAGGGCAATACCACCTCTGCGCTATACACCATGAAGAATGGTGTGTATCCGGTAGTGCGATTTGGCGTGGTCCGTATCCCCCATAGTACGGAGTCGAGCTCGTCGACCCAGTGCCTGTCTGATTCCTCCAGGGACCGCACTTGTCTGGGTTTGATGCTGCTCATAATAAGAACATTTGCTCATTCGACTTGACCGTTTGTTTGGGGGTGATAGATGGAGGCGTAATCGAGCTGAATGCCCATGTTGCCGCACCAAGTTTTCACCTCGTCGGTTGTGAAGTTGGAGCCAATATCGGTGATGATGCTGTGGGGAACACCGTAGCGGTGCAGAACTCCTGATATGAAGTCTATCACTGGTCCGGATTCGGCCGTTTTAACTGGTTTGGCCGCTATACGTTTGGTGAATTTATCCACCATGACCAACAGGTATTTTTTCTTATGGCTTCCTCCTTTAAGGGTTTCGACCATATCGAGCCCCCAGACCGCAAAGGGCCAAGTTATGGTGATTGTTTGGAGAGTGGTGGGCGGCATGTGGCTTTGGTTGGCGAAGAGCTGGCAACCGACGCAATGTTGGACGAGGTCCTGTGCGTCTGCCCGGGCTGTCGGCCAGTAGAAACCTGTACGGAAGGCCTTGCTTACAAGGGCCCGAGCTGCGGCGTGGTGGCCGCCGAGTCCAGCATGAATTTCAGCCAATAGCTGTCGCCCTTCCTCTTCGGAGATGCATCTTTGGAGTACTCCGGTAGGGCTTTTCTTGTAAAGCTCTCCCTCGTGGACCTTGTAGGCTTTAGAGTGCCGCACAATGCAACATGCCTCGGTTTGGTCCTCGGGGAGTTCTTCCCTATTTAGGTAGGCTAAGAAGTGTTTGGTCCACGGGGCGATGACAGCCATGATTAGGTGGGCCGAAGGTGTTATTTCCGTGGCGGAGCCTCCGATTATGTCAGTGTGTTCGGGATCTGGGGTTGTGGTTGAATCTGGACTAGTATTGCCGGTCTCCCCTTGCCACACCACAGATGGCTTGAGAAGCCTTTCCAAGAAGATGTTGGGTGGGACGGGGTCACGCTTAGCACCGATGTGGGCAAGGATATCCGCTACTTAATTGTTTTCTCGAACCACATGATGAAATTCAAGCCCCTGGAACCGAGCTAACATTTTGAGGACGGCATTACGGTAAGCCGCCATTTTCGGGTCCTTGGCGTTGAAGTCTCCATTTATTTCAGATATTGCGAAGTTTGAATCCCCACGCACTTCTAGGCGTTGAATGCCCATGGAGACCGCCATCCGAAGACCATGCAATAGAGCCTCGTATTTGGCTGCATTGTTGGAGTCTGTGTATAGTATTTGGACTTTATATTGGACTGTATCTCCGGTGGGGGATGTCTAGGAACGCCCGCTCCTAGACCAGCCATCATCTTAGAGCTGTCAAAGTGCATGATCCAATTGGAGTATGTGTCGTACTCTTTAGGGAGTTCGGCCTCTGTCCATTCGGCGACGAAGTCAGCCAGTACTTGCGATTTAATGGCTTGCTGTGGTGTATATATAATGTCGAATGGGAGGAGCTTGATGGCCCACTTAGCGATCCGGCCCGTGGCATCGCGGTTATTTATCATATCGTTGAGTGGTACTTCGGAGGCCACCGTGATTGAACACTCTTGAAAGTAGTGTCATAGTTTCTGGGATGCCATGAAGACCGTGTGTGCCATCTTTTGATAATGTGGGTACCGTGACTTGCATGGTGTGAGGACAGTGGATACGTAGTATACCGGCTTTTGAAGCGGGAACCTGTGCCCATCCTCCTCTCGTTCGACGACGAGCACTGCACTTACAACTTGGTGTGTTGCAGCTATGTATAACAGCATGGGTCCTTCAATATTTGGTGTGGCCAGGATTGGGTTGCTGGCCAAGAGGGCCTTTATTTCTTCCAGTCCGGCCGTAGCCGCATCCGTCCACTCGAAGTGTTCGGTGCATCGAAGAAGGCAATAAAGGGGTAGTGCCTTTTCTCCCAATCGGGAGATAAAGCGGCTTAAGGCAGCCACGGATCCAGTAATTTTCTGGATTTGCTTGAGGTCTGTTGGGGTAGCCAGCTGCGACAAAGCTCGGATTTTAGCCGGGTTTGCTTCAATTCCTCTATTGGAAACGATGAATCCCAGGAGATTTCCAGCGGGAACGCCGAAAACGCATTTTTCCGGATTGAGCTTGATGTCATATGTTCGGAGGTTGTCAAATGTGAGCCTCAGGTCGTCTATTAAAGATTCGACGTGCCTGGTCTTGATAACCACATCGCCCACGTATGCCTCAACTGTTTTGCCGATTTGTTTTTCCAGGTATGTCCGAATCATGCGTTGGTAGGTTGCACCGGCGTTTTTAGCCCGAAAGGCATGGTGTTGAAACAGAAAGGGCCGTATGGGGTGATGTATGCCGTTGCGGCTTGATCGGACTCCGCCATCTTTATTTGATGGTATCCGGAGTATGCGTCGAGGAAGCACAATGAGTCGTGTCCTGCGGTGGCGTCGATGATTTGATCGATGCAGGGGAGGGGAAGGGATCCTTGGGGCAGGCCTTATTGAGGTCCTTGAAATCGACACATAGGTGGCAGGATTAATCCTTTTTTGGTACCATCACCAAGTTTGCTAGCCAGTACGGATGTTTTATTTCTCTGATGAATCTGGCTTCAACTAGCTTGGCTAGCTCCTCTCCCATAGCATGTCATTTAGGCTCTAAAAAGCACTGTAGTGTCTGCTTGACCGGCTTGTATCCCTTCAATATGTTTAGGCTATGCTCGGCCAGCCTGTGTGGGATCCCTGGCATATCTGAAGGGTGCCAGGAGAAGATGTCCCAATTCTCGCGTAAGAACGCCCGTGGTGCAACATCAATTGTGGGGTTCAGTTGTGCCCCGATGGCTGCTATTTTTGTAGAGTCCGTTGGGTGGACTTGGAATTTGATGATTTCGTTCGCAGGTTTGAAAGAGGTGGACTTAGATCGCTTATCGAGTATCACGTTGTCCCTATCCACTTTGGAGCGTAATGCAGTTAATTCTTTGGCCGCGAGGGCTTTGGATAATGCCTCAATGGCCAGGGCGGTGGATTTATTTTCGGCGCGAAGTGCTATGCCCGAATCACTAGCTAGAGTGATGATTCTGTTGGGCCCGGGCATCTTGAGATTCATGTACCCATAATGGGCTATAGCTTGGAAGCTCGCAAATGCGTCCCGCCCTAAAAGTGTGTGGTATCCACTACTGAACGGGGCCACTTGGAATGTTATCTCTTCGGACCTGTAATTTTCCTGCGTGTCGAATACCACATCGAGTGTGATTTTTCCCGCACATTGTGCCTCCCAACTAGGGATAATCCCTCGGAAGGTCGTGCTTCTTTGCTCAATGCGGCTCTTGTCTATTTCCATTTTGTTGAGAGTTTCCTCGTAGATGAGGTCTAATCCGCTGCCGCCGTCCATGAGCACTTTAGTAAGCCAGAAGCCGTCCACAATTGGACGAAGGACCAAAGCGGCTGGTGCTCGGACTGTTCAGAATTGAGGTTCGTCACTGGCATTGAAGGTTATAGCCGTGTCGTTCCAGGGATTTATTACTGCAACGTGGCAGACTTCGTCGAGGCCGCGGAGTGCTCTCTTGCGCCTGTTATTTGAGGTGAATGTCTCGAAGACTGTCAACACTTTATTGTTGTTTTCTGCGGGATGATGCTTTGCGGTATTGTTAATGAGGAGATCCTCGCCGCTCTTGGCCACCTTCCGAAGTATCCAACATGCTCTAAGGTTGTGTGTTGGTACGTTATCCGGTGTGGTGTGAATTTTGCATGGCCCATTGAGCCATCCCTCCAATACGGTTCCATGCCCCATAGTGGGCTTTGGTTTCTTTGTGATTGGATCGGGTGACTTGGGAGAGTGCACCCTTTTGGTTCAGACGAGGGGTTTAGTGAGAGCCGGAGGATCCCAGAATTTTCCCTGGGTTTTCCAGGTGATTTCCATCGCACAATACTTCTGTACTATGGCCGCCAAGTCAGCGAAGTCTGATATATCCAGGAGACTTATGGCATTAAGGATTCCCTTGTCCGTGCAATTTTTGCAAAAGAATGAGATTGCGTCTTCCTCGCGACAGTTCGTAACCTTGCCCATTACAAGGAGGAATCTGGCCCAAAATTGATGTACTGTCTCTTGGGGTTGTTGTCTGATGTGGGAAGATCGCTTGTATCTGGGTGGGTGGGTGGATTTAAGTCCGAACCCTGACCCGATCCGGGACCTAGAGGCTGGGGATCTTCCGAATTTGGGAGTTCGGGTTCTGGGGTGTTACCCAATTTTTCTGGCCCGCTGTCGGATTCTAGATTCAGATCTTGGGTCAAGTCCTCCCGCAAGGGGGTATCCGGCTCAGAGAGCTTGGGAATCCGGACATAGTTCGTCCTCAAGATAGAGTAAGAGTCGCTGCATTGCTCCTCCACCACCGCTATTTGATGGGTGACCGGCAGAGAGTTAATCTCTCTTTGATCGGGTTTGAGCCCAATCCGATCATAGTCCGTAGCGACTCCCAAGGCGGCAATGCGATCCAAGAGTTTGTTCAAGGACGAGAGTTCCATTGGATCCATCCGCTCGGCGTATTCCGAGCTGACGTAGAGGCTGTTTGCGATGACCCGAGAAGTCATCGTTGGCACGGCGGCCGAACGGGCGGTCATGACGAAGCCGCCTAGTCGAAAGGTTAGGCCTAAAGCCAGGCCTCCCCCCGAGGCGATGTTGTCCTTGAAAACAAGGCGAGCCATCAAACCTTTTTTCAATGTCACAGTGGAACTCTCAATGAAAGCACCAACGTCGGTGTCAAAACCGGCAGATCTCGGGTAGGGAGTCCCGAACTGTGCGTCTAAGGATAATGGTACCAGGAGGCGGGGGACATGATGTTTACCCAGGTTTGGGCCCTCTCGATGGAGGTAATACCCTACTTCCTGCTTGATTGATCTTGATGATATGAATATTACAAGAGTTGATCTACCACGAGATCGTAGAGGCTAACCCTAGAAGCTAGCCTATGATTTCGATTGTTCTTGTCCTATGGACTAAACCCTCCGGTTTATATAGACACCGGAGGGGGCTAGGGTTACACAGAGTCGGTTACAGAGAAGGGAATCTACATATCCGAATTGCCAAGCTTGCCTTCCACGCAAAGGAGAATCCCACCCGGAGACGGGACGAAGTCATCAATCTTGTATCTTCATAGTCCAATAATCCGGCATAAGCATATAGTCTGTCCGTCCGAGGACCCCCTAATCCAGGACTCCCTCGGTGACCATTGTCAGTACTATTGATTCTGCGTGGCCATCTCTAGATCTTGTTGATCCTTGGATTACATGAGATGTGGCTCTGCTTATCTTCTTTTGCATAGCTCATGAGGTTGTTGAATCCTTACTTTTCTTACGTATGTCTGCTTGATCACTATTGCATCTCATATGCGTGACTGATATGACTGGGGATGCCTGCTCACCATAGATAAGAATAATATGCCACCGAACACTTGATCCTTGCGGTAGGCATATGTCTTGTATGATTTGTACTCCTGACAACAACATTACTGATCTGATTCTTGAGATGCACTCCCGTATACTGCCAACTCACTATATAATATTTGAGGATGGTGCAATATTGTGGTACTGACGTGGACTGAGTGGATTACAAGAGAAGTCATCCGAATAACTTGCTGAGGAAGACTCGTTAGCTTCTGCTCAAAGATTCAGTCCATGTAGCGCGCAGAAGAAGTCTTGATAGCTTACACATGAAGCTTGACCTGGGTATCGTGCTGGAGAAGCCTAGGTTCCGTACTTGAGAAGCTTCTCCGCGGGTTTTCTAGTTGAGAAAAATTCATTTCTATTTGTCAGAAACTTCTTCCGAGATATTTTCCGGTGCCAGACTGAGTATCTTGGACCAGAAATTGTTCCCATATCATGCTAAGGAAAATTGAGGAGCCTTTCGTCATAAATTTCTTCCGATAACCTGTGGAAGAATACTGGGTTTCTTATGTCAAAAACTTCATACTGATATGCAGACTGAAATCCATACACTGACCCAAAATATTCTGTGTCTATTTACTTGCATGATGGAAATTTGTTTGACTGTCATCCTTGAGCATATCACATTTTGACTTCATTTCGGATCATAACATATTTCAAGCATCATTCATTGCTGAGCCAAAACTTTGTTTATGATCCATACCTCTGTCTGAAAATATACCGTTGATCTTGCAACCGAACTGCCTTTCTGCTGGCCGGTTCATAACTACTGTGAGGAATTTGTACTGATGGGGACTTGATGCTGATAACCAATCCTGGCACCATTGGTATTCTGAGCAGATATTAATAAAATAATACAGTTGACTGGGTAGACCATACTATTCAGCTAAGCTTCTTCCAAATATTTGAAGTCCTTATTGCTTCTTCGAGTTCAGTGTCGGTTGAGGAGCAACTCTTTATAGGGAAAATAATGTAACACCGGGGCCCAACAAGAAAGAAGCAAAAGAAAACTCAACTAAACAAAAGCACACAATAACAATCAACTCACACACAATCAAATTCACATATTACTGCTATTCACACAATATGCATGCCTAATTAAGCACACAAATCTTGCAGGATCTCCGGTTCTACGATCTACCATGCTGTGACAATGTGCACGAGGACGAATAAATGTGTGGAAGAGTTGGTATAAATGTCGTTACACCAAGTGCTAGCTTAGCCAGGTAGCAACTTGGACTAGCACTACAAAAAAAAAGACACATCCGTGACATTTTGGGCCGAACAAAATTTTTTTTCTGTCATACATATGACACTTCTATGACGATAATTGTGACAAAACCCGGTATCATCATAGATGTGGTGGGCTCCTACTTCTATGACAAAAAGTCATGATAGAAAATGGGCTTTTCGTCCTGGGCGGGCCGGAGACGTAGCTGCATGACATTCTTTGGGCCGTCCATGACAGAAAAACCGTGGTAGAAGCGAGGCGGAGGAAAATTTTGGGGAGTTGCCAGTTACGGTGGGAGGTTGGGGGCTGAGCGATGCGCATTTCTCTCGTACATGTACGCGCGTGTGTGCGAGGCGTTGGCTCTAACTGAACCCGAGCGAGGCGTTGGGCTCTAACTTGACCCGAGTGATTGCACTGCAGGCTACGCGTTACTGAACCCTAGCGATCGATCGATGGCTGTTAACTGAACCCGATGGAGCGATTCCTTCGCTACTGCTGCTAACTGAAGCCGATCGATGCTGCCTCTGGGATGAACTTTGAGCGTTGCGGAGGGGTTTGGATGAACAGTGAGCGGTGGCGTTGCCTCTTGATGAACAGGACCCCGTGGTGTGGAGGGCTGGATGAACAGTAGATGGTGGAGGGCTGTATGAACAGTAGACGGTGGAGGGGTGGTTAACAGTAGCTGGTGGAGTAGCGCGCGGTGGAGGCTGGATGAACAGGAGCCCGTGGAGGCTGGAGGAGGTCGACGGTGGACGCCACACCCCTCCTGATCAACAAGACTCCTTTTTCGACCGTAGGAGGTCCGTTTCCTTTGTTTTGCGGTACGCCACACCCCTCCCGATCAACAGGACCCCCGTTTCGACCGTAGGATGTCTGTTTCCTCCATTTTGTGGTACGCCACACCCCTCCCGATCAACAGGACCCCGTTCCGAACGTAGGAGGTCCGTTTCCTCCATTCTGCGGTATGCCAGGCCTCGTTTGCATCTCCTGTTCCGTCCAAGCCCTTCCGATGAACACGACCACGCATTTCGTTCGGACCCAGCCGGTTGGCTCCCACGCGTTCCGTTGCCTCCCGATGAACACGACGCATTCCGTAGCCTCCCCATGAACACGACGACGACGCTGTTTCTTCGTTCCAACCCAGCCATGTACACAAGCCCTAGCCGTACGTATGCGCGAGTAGGCGCTCGAGACCCTGCCCGTATGTACGTACGTGGCCGTATTTTCTTTCTTGCACCCTCGCCGCTGTACGTACGTGTACATGCTACATGCGCGCCTCTACTACGACACGTGCGCGCCTCTACATCGACCAATATGTACGTACACGTTCGCGACCAGAATGACAACGCTACATACGCTTCGACATGGTGGGTCCCGACTGTCAGGCACTTCCTTGCCTGCGAAGATGTAGCTGGTGGGTCCCAGCAGTCAGGGGGGCGAATTGTTTTGTTTTGTTTTTTTTCCCTGACGCACTTCCTTGCGTGCGAAGATGTTGTTGGTGGGTCCCAGTATTCAGGGGGGCGAATCATGTTTTTTTTCCCGGACGCACTTCCTTGCATGCGAAGATGTAGCTGGTGGGTCCCAGCAGTCAGGGGGGCGAATCATTTTTTTTTCGGACACACTTCCTTGCGTGCAAAGATGTAGCTGGTGGGTCCCAGCAGACAGGGGGGACGTTTTTTTCGCAAAATACGGTGGCCCATCCGGTGGGTCCCGCTGTCAGCTGGAGGAATAATTATTTTGCGCGTAATAAGGAGGCACTTCCTTGCTACGGCCGTGGACCCAGCTGTCAGCCTCTCCATGTACAGTCCATGTCCGATGGAAGCCATTCCTTGACCACGTTGACCACACCGCGCCGAGAGCACCAGGGCGGTGGACGATGGCGAGGCCTAGGAAGGGGACGACGCAGAGCCGGGGAAGACGCGGCAGTGGATGCCCACGCATAGAGGAGTATGAGGGTTCACTCATTCGGCTGCGGTGTGAGGCTGCCGTCGCCGTAGAATAACAGGGGGTGTGGGTGCATAGAGGGATAGCCTGCCAGCGGTGGGAGTAGTAGGGGGCGGTGCGGCATCACAGCCAGCCACGGGCGGCAGGAGCAGGAGGCACGACCGGCACTGCTTTGGGCGGCTGGAGCAAGAAGACCAGAGGTTGAAGAAGCACTACGGCCATTGGATGGACATCGTACGGTCATCGTAAGGCCTCCATCCCAGTCAACTTAGTAGGCCCAGAAGTCAGCCTCCCACCAAGGTTGGTCCCAGCTAGCAGGGGGGAATTCATCTTTTTGTGCGTAATAAGGAGGCACTTCCAGTGGGTCCGAGCTGACAGCGGGGGGAACATTTTTTTTTTGCGAAATACGGTGGCCCGTCCTGTGTGTGCCAGCAGTTAGGGGGAAACGTTTTTTTGTGAAATACTGGTGGCCCGTCCGATGGGTCCCTGCTGTCAGGTGGAGGAATAATTATTTTCCGCGTAATAAGGAGGCACTTCCTTGCGGCTGCCGTGGACCCAGCTGTCAGCCTCTCCACATACAGTACTCTTCCGATGGAAGTCGGTCGTTGACCACATTGACCACGCCGCACCGAGAGCACCACGGCGGTGGACGATGGTGAGGCCTAGGAAGGGGACGACGCGGAGCCGGGGAAGACGCGGCAGAGGAAGCCCGCGTGGAGAGGAGTACGAGGGTTCATCGGTTCGGCTGCGGTGTGAGGCTGCCATCGCTGTAGAATAGCAGGGGGTGTGGGTGAGTAGAGGGATGCCCTGGCCAGCGGTGGGAGTAGTAGGGCGCGCTGAGGCCTGCGCGGCAGCACAGCCGGCCACGGGAGGTGGGAGCCGGTCCCGCCGGCGCTGCTTTGGCGGCTGGAGCAAGAAGATCACAGATTGAAGAAACATGACGGTCGTTGGATTGACATCCAATGGTTACGTTTTCTAGAATCGTTGGTTGACGTAGTATATAATAACTAAAAAAATCTTGCATACGCATCAACTAAACAGGCCCACAAGTCAGACCACTCCCTCTTTTTTTAATAATTTATATATAGCTCATGGCAACTTCTTATGCAATTTATTGCAGTCGTTTTTTTGATTGGCCAGGGCCAATTTCGCATATTTCTGTGGGTTCCAAACTATTTTTAGTACCGAAATGTCGAGCCAGATTTAAAGTACTTTGAAGATATATTTAAATTAGGTTAATACCCAGTGAAATAGGAATCTGAAAATGTGAAAAAAAATAAGAAATTATAAAGTAATTGCAAATTTGTCATCTGTTTTTATATTTACAACCCATTTCATATTACTTTCAAGATTTGCAGGCGTCTTGAAGGAGTTGCAGCCCATCAGGGCGTAGAAAAATAAGTAGGCCTGGATTGTGTATTCTTTAGAAAAAATAAACTGGGCTCATTTTCACAAAGAAAAAATAGCTGGGCTGGTCACATGGTGAACATAAAATATAAGCCTGGGCTAGATGGGCCACAGCCCAGTTCAAACCCTGCCCCGTCTCAACAATACCAAACAAAAAAATACTGCTCGAGTAGCTACGTCCCAGGTGTCAGCCGATCTTGTGCTATTCTCTTGTCTATTGACTATATACGCTCACAATGTTGTGGGTCCCAGATGTCAGGAAAACACTAGGAGGAAGCATTTTATTGTTCCATACGCTGACGTGGTGGGCCCCTACTGTCATCCTCTCCACGTACTTCTGCCGATTCCTGTTGTTTGTTGACCATGTTGACAACGCGAGAGGGCGGCGCCGCGGCGAGCCAACCAAAGTGCGCGGAGGACGTCGGTGTTAATGATTTAGGAGACGGTGGGGCGGTGATGCGTGCGCTGAGGCGCAGCCAGCCATGGGAGGCAGAAGCAGGCGGCCCCGCCGGCGCTGGTTTGGTTTTTGCGGCTGGAGGAAGATAGGACTGAAGAAACACGACATACTGTAAAAGCAGCAGGAGTACTTAACAACCTTAACTGAAACCAGTAGGGGCACTTAACAACCAAAGCTGAAAGCAGTATGAGTGCTTATAGAGGTTCAACAGTACAAAGCACGCCTCGAACAGTGCTACTTTGCCTACAGTTAACCAAGGGTGAGGCCGCCAATCCCTAGGACAAGGCCCAGGCGCCACCCCATGCATCTACAACCTTATGAAAGCGGCTTCATCTCGCGACGTGGTCAATAAACAGGATATTCGCTTTAGAGCCATGGAAAAGCATGAACATAATCTTCTGTCCTATTCTCCAAGATGGACGGTCCTTCATTATTGGAGACCACCCACGAATAAGTATCTTTTCACCTCCAAGGGGAATTGAGTAGGTCGACATAAACATCATGTTGTGACCAAGCGCAAGTCTGACCCGACCATGGTCAAGCATCTTTATAGGAACAATAGAACTCGGCAGTTCCTGTTTCAAGAAGATCACACCTGCAAAATTGTGTATAAGCAATAGTTTATGAACAACATATATAACAGAAAACAGCTCATACCATAAGTTTCTCGACACGGTTGGACCTGTTCAACGAGTGCAGTAGTGGCACAGGTATCCCACGTGGCCTTCCACCATTGAAACGCCCCACAAGGATCTCAAGACGATCAATAAAGTGTAGGAACTTGTGGATGTCGATCTAGTCAACTTCAGTGCCATTAGTAACAGCCAAGTTATTAGAGAGTAACAAACGAGCAGACTGCTTAACTCTGAAAAAAGCTACACGTGCCACCAATTATAAGAAAATATTAGTTAGAAGTAGCATCTTCGTGAGAGATTCGTTGCTACTTTTAAAGTTAAATTGTGATTAGTTAGACAGAATAGGTGGATTAAGAAGTAATCGAGGCAACAAGCAAGAACCAGATACAAAACTAACATGGATGAACAATTGGAACGATGTCGGGGTGGAAGATCGCAGTGAAGATGAGACCAGGTTCTGCTATTTCCATCAATATTTGTGCGCCAACTTTCAGTACGTAACACTAGAGAAAGTTTATCCAAGTTCGGCCATAAAAAAACCAGCAATCTTCTTGGTTCATGAACCCAACTCGGAAGTTATATCCATGGATTGTCTTCACTATGACCATTAAACTAGTGTATTCAGTTATGGCAAGGCTGAGCATCTTGAGTACATGTGTTCTGGCAGAGCAAATAATACACTGCAGGAAAAATAGTATGAGAACACAGCATGTTCAAAAAAACCCACCCTCCTGGATAGAGAAGAGGATTCTAGGAACATACTGTGCGCGTTTCAAAATGCTGTGGCAGGATGAGAAGGAACAAGTGTGGCGTCTCGCCGTGGGCGCAGAAATCTGTAGGGTACTCGCACTTCGGGCACTTCAACTAAAACACAATAGATTCAGTACGAAGAAAAAACCATCAACGATGGCGGCTGCCATCCTAGGATTACCTGCGACCAAGGGACTTGGATTTATCGGGGATGGATGAAGAATTCGTACCTGGTTCTCCATGAGAAAACCCTATGCAATCGCCGAGCGGGGGTTTTCCCTGAACAAGCAGACGAGGGAGAAGGGGATTCAGGCCCAGTGAAATATTGCTGCTTCGTCCATCCAGCTTAGTGCTAAAGATGGAAGGGGGGGTTGTGATTTGACGGCTACGACCGGGGTGTGTCTATAGTGAAGTTGTGCACTCTAATTTGTGCATATGGCACGTGGACCCCGTTGCCGGTTGCCCCACATATCAGCGAAAGGAAGTAGAAAGACATGAGTAACTAGTTACACACAAATATTTTTTTTGACAGAGAGATACTCCCTCTGTAAAGAAATATACAAATCTTTTATATCACAGGCTCACCTTGCCGAGAAATATACTCCCTCTGCAACGCACGGGCATTATGTGGGTTCAGCTTTTTTTATGGGGGTTCAGCTGAGAATATAATACTCAGATAGGCTCACGGTTCTGGACTTTGGGCCGCAGGCCGACCCTGTATGTTTGGGGGCCCATGTGTTCTACCTTAGCGCTTTTCATATTGCAAGCGATCGGTACCGCGCTGGTTTTAGATGCTATCGCAAGGCAAATACACAAAATTGAATAAAGCACGGCAGCTATTGGAATGATATCGAACGATAGTTCCTAACCAGCAATCAGAGTTGCAATTCTATCAACGATATACCATGTGATAAATAATACTGTCGTACTACTTATACACACAGGACACTTGTTTCATCATGCCAGATTATTACATCAAAATCTCACAGAGGATAGATCAGTTCGGCAGTTGTGTGCTGCTACTGAAGAATTTCAAAGTTGATTTGGACCATCTCTCCTTGCCGAGAAAGTTCGATTTTGACATCATCCCCTACCGCAAGATATGATTTAGATTTGAACCTTGACCATCCTTTAGCATCAATCATGATGCAACCATCCTTTGTACTTACGGTATATTGAGCAGGTTCATTCACACCAATGCTGCGCATGGTAAGAGAAACTTGGCCGCTGTCGCCCGGATTGTTGAACGACTCCCTCGTTGCTCTAGGAATTCTCTGTTTGCAAATAAGAAGACATACCCAAATAGTTAGATCAACACAGTGAATCATGTGAAACAACATGGAAAGAAAAAAGAACGAAGCACCTGGGCGGCCAATGCTTACCAAGAAGGTGGACATGTCGGTTTCTGTAAGGACTTTTGTATATGAAGTGCGAACTGCAGCCCATTCTGTTGCCGGTGCAACTGCACGGGCCGGACCAAATGCAAGTGCAAGTGTTGGTGCAGGTGCCAAAGCCGCGCTGCTGCCGGAGATGGTGCTCCTTGTAGACCCGGTGCCGGTGTCGATGCCCGATCCTCCGGTAGATCAGACTGATCCACTAACGCGGTCGGTGCCCAATCCTCAGCTGGATTAGACTGAGCTGCTGCCGCTGTCAGTGCTAGAGCAACTGCCGGTGCTCGAGTTGTGCGAGACAGCGGCGATCGTGTCTGGTCTGCTATGATCAGCTTTCTAACTTGACTAGGATCCGTGACCGTGATCCAGTTTTTTTCTTCATTTCTTTTAAACGTGAGAAGGACTAATTGTGGCATTTTTGTTAAAGCAAACTACAGTTCATCATAGGGATTCAGCTTGTACTCAAACAATAGACTGATCCAATTTTTTCCAGGAATATAAGTGATGGACAGTGCCTTCGTTACTGACACGACATAAGAAGTGAAACCTGCAAAAATAGCCATCGTAGAGCAAACCAAATGGTTTATTCTCTGATGAATGTCACATAGCAAAACCTGCATCGTAAAATTGCAGGAAAAGAAAGAAAACATGACATTAAATCAATAAGATTTAGACAGTAAATCAATAAGATTTACTTGATGTGACACGAGTGAATCCTTACCAGGAAATCACTATGTTGAAGTACTAAACAGAAGATTGATCGTCCAACTACGCGTGGCATGCAGGGGCCCTGCCTTCTCCCACAAGCAGGACAGTCCAAAGGTCATGACAAATCGTATGAACCAAACATCCATGGGACTGGAAATCCTGGTGGGTGCGATAAACCCTGCAATGCATACAGATATTAGAGTGTAACCATAATTGATAAACCATCCTCACAAAAAATGTGATCTGGATACTTCGAAATGTACAGACTGAATTGAGTGGACAGACATTAACATAGACCGTTCTCAGTACTGACCACACACCAAAAGCGGTAGTACAAATAAACAATACAAGTTTCACAAACAGAAACCAAGTACTGAACAATAGTACTTACTACAGACAAGCAAAGTTGCACTAAGTAAACTCTGCAGACTATTTCTTGCCACCGACCTACGGGATGAACCCCCCATAACTGACTAGGCCATGGACTTCATGTGAGATGTCTACATGCACCATCACCATCTTGTCAACCTTGGAGAACCTAGCAAAGTGGTCTTTCCACTCATAAACATGATGATGAAGACAGGCCGCATCAGATTCGTTGGGAAGCTTCACGAGAACCACACCCTTTGTAATCGAAAGCACAGCCAGGAAATTGTTGTGGTCAAGTACTGCCTCGAGAACAATCCTGACAACAATGCTACAGGAAAACACTAGTTCAGGACACGTGGCGACAAGGACACAGCAGCTGGATAGTTCAGCAGTAGAACTCATCATCAGGTCTTCCAGTTCACACGACATGACTTTGAGAACTTTATCTCCACCGCGGACCTGGTTCTAATTGAAACAGAAACCATATTTCATTACTACCTCCGTTCAGAAATATAGGATGATTTTCGATATTATACTCCATATATGACTACATATACGCATAGAAATGAGTGAAGAAAGACACTAGAACATGTCTTCAAAGGCATGAGAGCAGAAGGATTACATGCAATATCCATAACACAAGTTACTGAGCAAATATACCCTCTTAAAAGGTAGCATTGATGTTCAGATAGTACTCCCTCCGTCCCAAAATTCTTTTCTTAGATTTGTCTAGATACAGATGTATCAAAGTCACATTTTAGTATTAGATACATCCGTATCTAGACAAATCTAAGACAAGAAATTTGGGACAGAGGGAGTAGTTTAAAGTTATCTATAAGAAATCAGTGTCAACCTCTCGCATGTTTTGGTCAAAAGAGGAATTTAGAAACGTCATATGGCACACTAAAATCACATGCAAGATCACCCAGAAAGTTGTACTACCAGTACTAGTACTGCGTGTTTGATGAAAAAACACGATCAAGATCGAGAAAAAGATCGTCAACAGGAGACATTACCTGGACTTGCCTAATGAGGGATCCCAGAGAGGGGGGCTTGGACAGGGCGATGGCTTTGAGCTTGTCTACGGTAGTCTCGGTGGGGTGCTTGCGCTTCTTCGTACCACGAGCCTTGACAGTTTTGGCCAGGGCCATAGATATCACGTTGGCCGGTGCTCGGGCGCCATCCAAGAGAGGAAGCTGAGAGAGAAGTGTGAAAGGAGGAACGAGATGAGGGAGAAGCGAAGTGAGTGGGGCTTTTCTTCAAGAGAGGAAGCTAAGAGAGAAGAGTGAAATGATGGTTGCTTCATTCGTCCAACTTACTGCTGGAAAGGAGGGGGTTTTGTGATTTGACGGCTCATTGGGCATCTCTGCGGTGGTTCGATCGGGGTAGTTTATCGTCACTCTACTATGGAGTAATTTAGTGCATGGCTGGTGGACCCAAGTGCTGGCTGTCCCACACGTCGGCGAAAGTGAGTAATTTAGTGCATGGCCGGAGGAGGATCCGCACAGTAGACGTGTCCACTGTTTTTCATTCTGAAGAAAAAAATGATTACAGCAAGCATTTCCACTCTTATGACGGAGGAGTGCGAAACACGGCAGCCACTTGAACATACACAGTGCTCCTACTACTAGGGATGTATAGTGGTTCATACGTCAGTACTACACAATCTTGTTGCTAGTGTAGTAAGATATGATGATAACAAAGGATGTTGTGCGCATGTCAACTACTCCTATATGTAACATAGTACCGCTTTATTGACTGTCCAGCCGAGAATGAACGGTGAGATCAATGTTAACAGAACTAGGTCCACAGCGCACGGAGAGTACGGTGCTACAGTACTCCACGAAAAATGAACCATATGAAGCACATCCTATAGTGTTAGACAGGGTGTATGAAGGGTGCACGTGATGGGAGCAAAAGTTCCCTTCTCGACCCATTTTTGGGTGTTTGGCAGAGTGCATGAACCATGAAGGGTGCATGAGTCCACACTAGTAGGTTGACAAAAATACATGAAGAGGAAACAACTATATTGAGATGAGAATGCAACCAAACACACCCACACGCTTTGTGCTACAGTGACTGATCTGCACCGTCTGAGTTTGATCCAACGGTCATGTTGCGCCGAGAGATGGACATGCCCATGCAGAGGGTGCCTAAACACCACCGAATGCCCTCTGCTTCTCGAGGCGCACGACGTTGGTGATGCAGGGTGCAACCGCCCGCAGAGCCCGCTCCCGGTCGACGGGAGCTAGCTCGTCAAAGACGGCATCCAATGGCATGAATGGATTCCGGTGACGGAGCCCTGAAAGGATTCGCCCGACAACGGTGACGGAAGCCCGCAACCCCTCCTTGTCCAGCTCAGCCCCCACCATCGCACGGGGACAGCTCAGCTCCTTAGAGATATAGGTGAAGAAGGAGACCAGGTCAGGAAGCCGCAGCTCGTTGAAGTCGACCGGGTGGTCGAACGGGTTTAGCCCGACGGCCGGCATCGTCGTGCTGGCACGACGGTAGGCATCGCGCAGCCGCAACACGTGCGATCCTGGACCTCATCACAATCGGCCCGCTCGCGCTCCAGCCGGCTCCCCTGACGGCCTATCGTATCTCCCGCTTTCTACAGCAATGCCGCCGATGCCTCGAGCATATTTGTGGTGCACGCCTGTCGCTTTTGAAGCTCCGTGAACTCCCGCACATAATGGAGGAGCATGGCACTCCTCTCCTACTTGAGCTCATGGAGCTCCACGTCCTTGGCCCCTAGCTCCACATCCTTGGCATGGAGCTCCTGTGTCAGGCGCCTCACCTCGGACTCCATGATCTGCTGCGCCGCCATGGCACCAGGTAGAAGCAATGGGCAGAGGAAGCAAAGGGGGCGAAACGGCCGAAAGGCAATGCAATCTACGGGAAGGCGGAGAGAGCCAACCGATGAGCAAGGAATCTTTTGGTTTTCACCACGGTAAAACACCACTCGACGACTTCTCACATCAGGGAGCAGTGGGTTTTACAGGCGGAGTCATCGTGACTAATTGCTGTCGCGCCTGCTCTCGTCAATCAAAAAATTAAAAATCCTGTCGCGCCTGCTCCCGTCAATGAAAAAATTAAAAATCCTGCCGCACCCAAAAACTAGAGCAACGCCGCGGTGGATATTTGAATGTACCTGCCGGCAAATAGATAAAAAAGGGGTGAAAAAACAAATGTGGCGGCGGCCTAGCTAATCGGTCGAACTAGCCCAACTAGCTAGCCACCGTGCTTCACTGATGTACTCGGCAGGAAAGGTGGTCTTTCGTGATTTGACGACTCATTTACTTGCTTCGATGCTACGACCGAGGAGGACCCAGAAAACGCGCGATAGGGCGTCCCACGTCAGGAAGAATATATGCGTGCTCCACCCGGGAGGACCCCGAAACCACGCGGTAGGGTGTGCCATGTCTCAGTACGGAGGAAAAATGTGCGTGTAAAAATATATTGTATCAGACGTAGTACCTATGGTTCGATCTCAGGACCCAGCCAGTCGGTCAAAAACACCCCACTAGGCACACAGCTTCATCATGCAAATGTGGCACGGTTTTCTCTGTCTCGACCAGCCACAACGTCTCTTGTTCTAGGCGATTCTTCTATTTTCCATGCTTTTTTTAGTTGTAATAACACCACGGCAAGCTAGCGCCGCTCTTCGTGTGTGCCCGTGCAAAGGTTAGACGATGGAGAGAAGAGAGATTGAGATCACACACCTGGGACCCACCAGTAAGTGAGACAACGGTCATGCATATGTTGACGAGGCACTCCCTCTACTCTACTCAACGCAAGTATTGTATAAAATCAAGTTATGGGACAAAGCCAACAACCATTCGTTTTTTCAGGCTATTGACTTATGCTTTGTAGTCCAGGTTGCCAGTTCGAATCTTGTCTTTCAGATTTGTTAGTTTTAGGTCCAAATTTGATTAATGACAAGTGGGACCCGCGCGTGTTGTTCCGATATTTCAGTGTAGGATGGTTTTTTTTGAACAAACACTTTGCGCGGTTAGACAAGTAACAGCATGAGTTACACGTATTTTGCAAGTTTACGAACAAGAATGATAGCGGCATAGAATATCACATCCACCCCGCAGCTTAGATACTATGGTGATACGAGTTTTTACACCGTTGGAAGTGAGATCCAATGGCTTGGGAGTAGTCTTTGTGATTATGCACAATTTCCAAACTCTCCAAAGGTTTTTTTTGCAAATAAAATATTCAGGCCTCGTTTGTGCCGCTGCATCTTCGATCCAACGGCTCCCCGGTGCTCATATTAGGTGCTCCCCGTAGCTTAATTACCCGCTACGGTGATATGAGCATCTAGGTCGTATGATCAGTGATCAGATGGCACATGCATAGTACTTGTACTTTCTGCGCATTTCCCAAACTCTATCAGCTGTATATTGCAAAAACATTCAAACCTCCTACCGTGGGATGTTAGATCTCAGTGAACTCGTATCACCATAGAATCTATGGTGCGGAAGCACCTCATACTCTCCCGTGCGAGAAAACATAAGGTGCTATCGCAGCTTGGATGCTACGGTGATACGACCAATGGCATCTGAGCAGTCTTTGTGCTTGGAAGCACTGGCTGAACTCTTTTGGGGCTTTTTTTGCAAAAAACCATTCGAACCACCGAGGAGGTGTTGGGTCACAAATCCAACGCCTCCGAAGGTCTTGTATCACCAAAGCATCTAAGGTGTGGTAGCACATGATATTCTTACATACAGGAGAATATGATGTCCTCCTTCATCTTAGATGCTACGGTGATACGAGCTTTGAGGTCGTTGGATATGGGATCAAAGGGCATCTAAGTAGTTTTTGTACAAATTGTGTGCAATTCTCAAACTCATCAAGTTTTCCTGCAAAAAAAAATTAAGACACATCATGTGAGCTGCTATATCTCAGATCTACAAGCTCCAAGCAACTCGTATCGGCATATAGCATCTAAGGTATGGGGGCACATGATATTCTCCCGGGGAGGAGGGGTGGGGCGTGCACAACCAATCGGTGGTTGGGAGGGTGGGGACAAATATAATCTAAACAACCCTAAACAGAGCTCCACAATTTTATCTAAGGTCGAGGGGTTGACCCCGGACAATTATAGCTCCGCCTAAACACAACATTTGCATGTACTATAGTACTAGACTTAATATTCATGTTTCAGTTTCATGTTCATTTTAAATATTGAACCGAGGACCATGGATGTCTTACATTTTACTCCCTTTGTTCCTAAATATTAGTCTTTTTAGAGTCTTCAAATGGACTTGCACATACAGATGTATATAGACATATTTTAGAGTCTAGATTCACTCATTTTGCTCGGTATGTAGTCACTTGTTGAACTCTCTAAAAGACTAATATTTAGGAATAGAAGGAGTATTTTTGAATTCGTGTCATACATGCCTGAGATGGAAAAATAGATGCAGTATACTTATTGGAATGTTGTTGTGTTCGTGCGTGTGTGTGTCTCTCTCTCTCTCTGTGTGTGTGTGGTCATATGCTTGATACATACAAAGTTTTCTCACCTCCATATTGTTCATCATTTAAATTTGAATTTGCATTGGAAAACTTACTAGGGATACCATGAAATGTGAAATCCACGTTGATATCACTATATCACAAACTCACTCTAATTCAACAACTCATCATAAATCAATTACCACGTTGAGATTAGTATTTGCAAGGAAAATACGGGTATTGTAATACAAATAGATTCGTTCGGTAATTTAAAATGTTCCTTTCGTATTCTCGAATGGTAGGACCCAACGGCGTACCAGCCAGACCTTGGCTTGTGTTGATCCTAAAAAAACGGGCTCGTGTCCTTCGGTGGCGTGCGTGGTACGCACATTAGGCAACCCCAACCAGTCGAGCCTCAGCGTTTAAGTCGAAATATCTGGCGGCTAGAATTCTAGTGTCACATCCCAGCTAGTCCATGCATTAGAGTGTTGCATCATGTCTACTTTCCATCAGAAACTTGAATTGGGGAAGCCAGAAGCCCCAGAACCCCTCTGAATTCAACTAAGGCTTACTAAAAATATTTTCAATGAACCTGAAATGCCCTTCTAAAAAGTTCACCCTCTTTGACTTGGGTTAGAACCTCTGGCAAAATTGGTGCACATTTCTCTAGGTCAACAGAAGGTCATTGAACTAAATCATGTGTAAATTGCATTTGGGCATTTAAATGCTAGTAAATATTTTGAATGCTCAAATAATTCTGAAAATAAATGTGGGCTGTTGGAGATATTCTAAACAGAGCCCCTGATTATTTTCAGGATTTTTAGAAGTGCCTAGCTATTTTTAATAAAGCCACAAACAAACAAAAAATTGAAAAAGAAAAACAAAGCAAAGCAGAGGCTTACCTGGCGCCCACCTGGCAAGCCAACCTGCCGGCCCAGCCCAGCCACCGCTCCAGCGACCTGCTTGGCTAGGCCAGGCAGCCAGCCAGGTGCTCCACGTCAGCACCAGCGCGTGCCACGCAGCTGCCCACCGCCCTGCTTCCTCCCCTCGCCGTTCTGCCGCCCTGGGTCGGTCACCCACTCCTCCCGCGAGCTCGCACACATGCCCTTCCTTTCCAGCTCCTCTCCCTCGCTCGCCCGCACCATGGCCGACGCTGCCGCGCCTGCGCCACCATGGTAACCACGCCCGCCGTCGTCCCTGTACCGCGCCATCGTGTCTGTTCTCTCCATCGTCGTTGACTACATCGAGCAGGCCGAGCCCGGAGAGCTCGCACGCTCTGCACCGCCTCCACCGACCCCGTCTTCGTCGACCACCGCCGGAGATCCCCTTCGCCGTCACCGTCGCAACATGCCGTCCCCGTCCTCGCCGTCAGCTCCATCGCAACCACCGTGAGCCTGGCCACCCCTCTACCCTCTCCATCCTCCCTCTCGAGACCCGTAGCGACTGCATGTAGCTTACCCGCACGCGCCGCCGCGGAGCTCGTCGCCGATGATGCTCCGGCCACCCACCGGTCACACCACCGTGTCCAGCATGCTCACTGCATTCCCAGGAGCCCAACACACCACCCAACGTGCCTCGCCGTGCCCCGTAGCCTTGGGTTCATCTGCACCCGACTCCGGCGACCGCCAAGGTCGTCGCCAGCGACATTCCCGGCCACCCCGAGCTCAATCAACACCACCAAGCGCTGCGGCTTGCTCCCAGCTACGCGTAGATGCCCTCCGCCGCTCATTTGGTCGCCGGAATGCGCTAATGCACTCTCACCACCGCATCTGGCCTCGCCGGCGGCTAAACATCGGTGGGTTTGACCTTTGACTTTGACTGGGTGGGCCCAGTTTGACTCCCCTGAGTCTATGACAAGTGGGGCCCCTCTGCTAATTAACTCAGATTAGTTTTAACTAAATTTAGTTAGTTTAAATAACTGCTGACATGCGGGACCCACTGGTCAGCTTGACCTGGACGTCCCCTTTGACCACTGACGTTACCCTGACGCATTGCTGACGCAATAACTAATTTTTGGATTTATTTTTTATATAGAAAATTCCAGAAATTGTTGCAAACTTCAAAAATTCATAGAAATTAATCTGTAACTCCAAATGCAAAGATTTATATATGAATTTTGATCAGAAAAATTCAATCTATCCATTGGTAATGGTTTCATGCATGTCAGAACAAGTTAACCTTGCTGTTTAAGCAAAACAAGGTAATGCACTAATATGGCTATGTTAAACGAACTAACATCTGAATCTTTGATTCAAATGAGTTAATTCCTTTCTGTTTTAGCTTGCATTAGGCCAAAACACATTCTTCTTGCCATGTCATAGCATGCATCATATTGTGCATTGCATTGATCGTCTTTCTTCTCTGTTTGTCGGTGTTGTTCCCCCTCGGTAGACGTTGTACCGACGTTGTGATCGTTGACACTAATGAAGACTCAATGCTATCTTTAGAAGTGCCAGGCAAGCAAAACCCCCTTGTTCATTCCGATACAATCCTACTCTCTCTCTCTTGCTCTCTTTTACTGCATTAGGACAACAACGATTCATTTGTTACTTGCTGCGGTAGCTGAACCCCTTTATCCTTTGCATGACCTGTCATTGCCACAGTAAATAGATGAAACCCACTAGCATGAGTAGGAGTTGTTTGAGCCCTGTTGTGCCTACTCATTCATGCTTGTTTGTCATGCCTGCTACTGCTTAGAGTTGAGTCATGTCTGATTCATCGGGGATGAATCAGAGGTGTGTGAACATGTCCTACTGTGTGTGAACACGATTTGGTAAAGGTAGCGGTGAGAGGCCATGTAGGAGTACATGGTGGGTTGTCTCATTGAAGCCGTCCTCAGGAACTGAGTTCTGTGTTTGTGATTCATGAAACAGTTACTACCATGCATTGGGCCCGAAACCAATGGTCCATCTCGGCTTCTTAATCACCCTTGTCCTCTGTCCAGGAGTTGCAAGTAGTTTCTTGTGTTTGTAGTATGCTGGAGGCCGTGGGCAGGGCTGACCTGAGGGGTGGGCTGTGATGCGGTAGGAACGTGGCCTGGTATACCGGGCACCCGTTTGGTGTCACGGAACCCTATACACATTGTTCGGGGCAGTATGTGGAAATCTCGACCGGACTCCCTGCGGATGGAACCTGAATAGGCGATAAAAATGGACTAGAGACTTGAGTGTTTAGGTAGGTCGTGGCCGACACCCTCGTTGGGCTTCCGCTTGAAGGTTGCTGAGTACATGTCGTGTAAACGACGGTAAGTGGTGAGAGCGTGTGTGAAGAAGTACACCCCTGCAGGGTTAACATCATCTATTCGAATAGCCGTGTCTGCGGAAAAGGACTTCTGGGTTGCCTATAACAGTTCATAGACAAGTGGAAGTGGATACTCTAAAATACGCAAGATAAGCGTGAGTGCTATGGATGGTGTTCTCGTAGGGAGACGGGAGCAGATCCATAGTGGTGTATTGATATGGTGAATATGTGGACTCGTGTGCGCCACCTCAAAAGAGTTACTTGCAGTAGTAGTTCAGGCTAGCCACCGAGTCAAAGCTGGCTTGCTGCAGTTAAACCCCACCATCCCTTTGTTGATAATGATGCATATGTAGCTAGATCTGATGTAAGTCTTGCTGGGTACATTTGTACTCACGTTTGCCTATTTTATGTTTTTGCAGAGAGACGTCAGTCTCGCCAGTAGTTCCGCGTGGTCTTCGAAGTTTAGCTTGTTACCTCAGCTACGATCTTGTGCCCTCGGCAGGATCTGGTAGATAGTCAGGCTTCTCAGCCTTTTCCTTTTGTAGATGTCTGTACTCAGACATGTTAAGCTTCCGCATGTGCTTTGACTTGTATGCTCTGAATGTTGGGTCACGAGACCCATGTTTGTAATATCTCACTCATTGGAGCCTATTGAATAAAATACTTGAGTTGTAGAGTCATGTTGTGATGCCATGTTGTATTTGCACATATCGAGCATATTGTGTGTATGTTATTGAAATGCTTGGTATGTGTGGGATCTGACTATCTAGTTGTTTATCCTTAGTAGCCTCTCTTACCGGGAAATGTCTCCTAGTGTTTCCACTGAGCCATGGTAGCTTGCTACTGCTCCGGAACACTTAGGCTAGCCGGCATGTGTCCTTCTTCGTTCCTGTGTCTGTCCCCTCGGGGAAATGTCACGCGATGAATACCGGAGTCCTGTTAGCCCGCTACAGCCCGGTTCACCGGAGTCCTGCTAGCCTAGTGCTACAGCCTGGATTCACTCGCTGATGACTGACACGTTCGATGATGGGTCATGGATGCCTGTCCCTGTAAGTTTGTGCCACTTTGGGTTTACAACTAGCCATGTCAGCCTGGGCTCCTTATCATATGGATGCTAGCGACACTATCATATACGTGTCCCAAAAGGCGCAAACGGTCCCGGGTAAAGGTAAGGCGACACCCGTGGGAATACCGTGCGTGAGGCCGCAAAGTGATATGAGGTGTTACATGCTAGATCGACATGGCATTGAGTCGGGGTCCTGACAGCTTTGGTATCAGAGCTTGACTGCCTGTAGGATTACCAAGCCAAACTGGTCGAAGTTGAGTCTAGAAATGCTTTAGTTATTTGTAGGGGAATTGATTGTGGGATGGGAACGTAAGGATCTTTTTACTCCTTTACCTTATGACCTTCTGATCTGAGTCATCCTATCTTTCCTACGGGGTTAAGGAACTAGGCTATCTCCTCTTTCTATCAGGATCACGTGTTACTAATCTGTAGACTTGTAAGATTGTTGGACTTAAGACTCGTTTCAGTTCCTATTACTTCCGTATGTTAACTGTTGATCTCGAAATCTTGATATTGTGATGATCGAGTGGTTATGCCACCATTTTGCAGGATGTCTTAAGTCCTTTTGAGCATTTACAGCCGTTATGCTGTCCAAGTCATCCCAGGTTTCTAAACAATCTGATGCACTTGCAAATCCTTTCCCTCTGGTTTTTGATGTTCCTTTGGGCCAGGTTAATCACACTAATTGCTGAGTTGAGGTATTCTATTGCCTCGACATATATGTTGGAGTTCTTATTATGACGCTAGGTGTCTTAGGGGATCATCTAGTAATCTAGCCATGTTTTGTGCTCCCCGTGTGATGATTCTGCCATCATTCTCGAAAGCATCCCGTGATGTTATTAGTTAGTAGGTATTCCATTCCGGGGTTCTTGAACCCGAGATTCACCCTTCTTACCTCATGTTGATAGTGTTTGCTAGTTCCTTTAGGATATTAGTAACCTTTGCGATAGTCCTTGAGGTCCGTGGTATTTCCTTCTTCCAAATACTATGAACCACATATGGCAGAAGTTTGTTGGATCAAAGGATCACAATGGGAGTGTTCTCGATGAGTCCTCCATGGTATATTGTGACTCTACCAGTCGTACCTCTCTGCATGGGTTATCCGCAAGAAACATGTTGAACTTGGTTCGACATACTAATCTATGCATCCACAACTCAGAAAGTTATATGTTCCTTGAGTTGTCCCTCTTAGTTGTCTTCTGAACCTCGTCTATCAATTGATAGACAGGAGTAGTTGTGCAACCGTGTTCAACGATGCCTATTATTCTTGTGGGTCGTCAAGCCACTCTATTCCGGAATGACTAGGAGAAACAAACTCCAGTACCTCATCCATTTCTAGGATTGGGTCAAAGTACTTGTATCCCGCAGATCAAAATGCCAATCCAGCTTTGTTCTGTTCTACCTCGGAGTATCACCCCCTTTATGTCAGAATTGTCATGAGAACTGCACCAACTCTCATGGATTCTTGACGTAGTGATACTTCTCACCATCATCATTCATTCCTCGGTCCTCGTGTTGTTGTAACCGGAATGCCGACAAGTGAATTGTGATGTGTGAAATCAATACTCCGAGCAACTCGTTGCTTGGTAGTAAATGGACAATATTCTCATTCTTAGCGTGTTGGTTATTAAATCATCATCCTAAGATTGATCATGCTACCTAGTGCTTATTTCTGGTGCGCTCTTCGATCAATGAGTTAGGATTGTGTCAATCCCTCACTCTTTTGATCATATCATCTTGCCCTGAAAATCAAGGTTGTTCTCGAGCTTAGTAACATACCGGTGGTTCATGATTTTCTGAATATCTTCTCGGAAGTATTACCAGGTTGTCCCCTGACTGTTATGTTGAGCTCGTGATCAAGTTGGTTTCTTGTAAACCACCCTTTCTCCAAGAATCTGTGTTGGATACCCCTGAGCTAGTTGGTTGAGGTAAACAATAAATTGGAGAGTTGGAATATAAAATCTTTATTTGACCTGGTTCATTCAAGGGATATCCTTAGGTGTGTGTGTGTTGAAAAAAGATGATATCTTCATTGATTGGTCCCTGTGATCAGTTATTGGATATATTATCTTAAACAATCTTTGATTTGAGCATGGGCTATTGTCAAGTCAAATCAAAACCAACGATATTCGTAATGTTGTCTTACTCGTGGTTGATTCCTCGAGCATACACCATTATACTCTTTGGGTCTGACCAACGCTATCACCGTGTTCACATGATGGTGGAAGTCCAGTGATATGGAAATTCCGATGAGTTGTTGTTGAGCCCATCAGCAGCATTTTGTCTCCCCCATGATTCATGTTGAACATCAACCTAGTGTTGGTAACTTTGTAAGCAAAGCCTTCGTGTTCCGTTCATGAAGCCTATGCTTGGATGGAAGAAGTGACTTCCTCGAATTCATGCGCATTTGGTACAAGTTGCCGCCGTGAGTTCGAGAAAGATTGTTTTTGTTTCCTCTGGCACCATCCCAAGTCAGTTATGCATGCGCGAATGTATTTTATGGTTTAGTAGATTAATTACCTCCACTCCATATGTATTCCCTAGCACACCAAGGCACTGATTGACTTGTTCAAGGAAAATAAGTCTATGCTTGGGATCTAATCCATGGACTTGCGTAAAGACTTCGAAATCTTTGATGATGGTTCCTGACCAGAACTCGATATTGTTTTATTATAAGACTACTATGTGGTCATTCTTGTCTTGGACAACATGCTCACATGTATGTAGCAGAACCAACTCATGTTTTGGAGCTTGCTATCGTAGTTCATATCCCGAGAATCTCGCAACGTCATCTCGTCGATTTGTGTTGCAACCTTTCTTTTCGGACATGCTGAGTCTGAATTATCCTATCACCAATCGGATCTGAATCTCAGGCAGATATGATGGTTGGAACATTCCAACATTTGCATTTTGTTCCTGGCTTGCACCGTCTTTGTGCCATTTCACTATGGGCTGCCTTCTTAGTAACTCTTGTTCAGGATCATCCTCAAAAGTGGTCCTACCATGGGTCCCATCCATTCCCGATGATAAGCAAAAATCATCCATTGCGTTGTCTTCAACAAGGTAGTACACATCATCCATCCTAGTCCGAGTATGCCATTCCTTCGAGCTCTTTCGAACAATTAATTGTAAATTGCCTTAAGATGGTATGAAGAGTTTCAATGATCTATGGATCAAAAGTAATTCTTTTTGCCACTTAAGGGAGAAGTTCAACGAGTCACCTTTTTCAAGGTGCCCCGTTACGGGATCATGGAAATTATTTCCTCGCCACCTTGACACCATCCACCATCTTTCTAAGCATGGAATTGTTGCCCACCAAATCAAACCCCGTCGTTTGTTCTTCCATCCCTCTCGATGTGTTTTGTGTCTCAACTCAAGATGTTTCAACATCTCATTCCGCGAGTTGAGATTGTATAGTTCGATCATTGAGAAGATCAATCCTAGTAGAGTTCCTTTCCGCCGTCGTCGTCACGTGGATGAATATCTCAAAAGCGAGGATGTCAAGATCAACGTATGCAACAAATCAACAACCTTAAGAGGTGCAACCTGGATCGCGAAGATTGTGTTGGTCTTGTGACCCCCTCCGTCTTCTTACCTCACGTCTTGAATCTTGGGACGAGATTCTTGTTTAGTGGGGGTGAGTTGTCACATCCCAGCTAGTCCATGCATTAGAGTGTTGCATCATGTCTACTTTCCATCAGAAACTTGAATTGGGGAAGCCAGAACCCCCAGAACCCCTCTGAATTCAACTAAGGCTTACTAAAAATATTTTCAGTGAACCTGAAATGCCCTTCTAAAAAGTTCACCCTCTTTGACTTGGGTTAGAACCACTGGCAAAATTGGTGCACATTTTTCTAGGTCAACAGAAGGTCATTGAATTAAATCATATGTAAATTGCATTTGGGCATTTAAATGCTAGTAAATATTTTGAATGCTCAAATAATTCTGAAAATAAATGTGGGCTGTTGGAGATATTCTAAACAGAGCCCCTGATTATTTTCAGGATTTTTAGAAGTGCCTAGCTATTTTTAATAAAGCCACAAACTTACAGAAAAATAGAAAAAGAAAAACAAAGCAAAGTAGAGGCTTACCTGGCGCTCACCTGGCATGCCAGCCCACCTGTCGGCCCAGCCCAGCCACCGCTCCAGCGAGCTGCTTGGGTTGGCCAGGCAGGCAGCCAGGTGCTCGACGTCGGCACCAACGCGCGCCATGTAGCTGCCCGCCGCCCTGCTTCCTCCCCTTGCCATTCTGCCGCCCTGGGTCAGTCACCCACTCCTCCCCCGAGCTCGCACACACGCCCTTCCTTTCCAGCTCCTCTCCCTCGCTCGCCCGCACCATGGCCGACACTGCCGCGCCCGTGCCACCGTGATAACCACGCCTGCCGTCGTCCCCATACCGCGCCATCGTGTCCGTTCTCTCCATCGTCTTCGACTACATCGAGCAGGCCGAGCCCCGAGCGCTCGCACGCTCTGCACCGCCTCCACCGACCCCGTCTTCGTCAACCACCGCCGGAGATCCCCTTCGCCGTCACCGTCGCAACAGGCCGTCCCCATCCTCGCCGTCAGCTCCATTGCAACCACCGTGAGCCTGGCCACCTCTCTACCCTCTCCGTTCTCCCTCTCGAGCCCCGTAGGGACAGCATGTAGCTTACCCGCACGCGCCGCCGCAGAGCTCGTCGCCGACGATGGTCCGGCCACCCACCGGTCACACCACCGTGTCCAACATGCTCACCGCATCCCCAGGAGCCCAACACACCACGCCACGTGCCTCGCCGTGTCCCGTAGCCTCGGGTTCATCTTCAACCGACTCCGGCGACCGCCAAGGTCGTCGCCAGCGACGTTCCCGGTGTCACATCCCTGGTCCTGTTATGCACTAGGCTAGACCTCATGTGAGCATCATGTTTTAATTCAAATGAAATTTGAATTGAGGGATTTTCAAAGCCTCAGAAACCTTCTAAAAATGATCAACATTAAAATCTTCTCAAAGAAGTCCAAGAAAATGTTCCTCTTAGTCTCTGAAAATATTGCAAAGAGGTGAAACTCAAAACAATATTGTTGGTATCTCAGAGTTAATTATTTTGGGCCTTTGAATTAAATAAATAACTATTTGCATTGGATATATATTTCTTAATTAATTAATATATGTCCAATAATTCTGATCTTTGATGAAGGGCTTTGGAATAATCCTACTAGTCCCTACCATAATTACCAGAAGCAATAAAAATGATTTAGTGTCTAAAACTAAATCAAAACAAACTACAGAAAATAGAAAACAAACTCAAAACAAACCGGCCCAGCACTGCAGCTGGCCGGCCCAGCCCGCCACCGCTACCCCCTGTCGTCTTCCTCCCTCGCCAGAAGGACACGGGCACGCGCCCGGCGCGCGCGGCCACGCGCTCCGGCCACCTCCTCCCTGCCTGGCTGCCTCCTCCCCCCCTGGACGTCTCCCGCAACGCCATGACATCTCCTGGACCCTCCTCGCTCGCTCCCTCACCCTCACTTTCCCCCTGGATCCCTCTCTCTTCCCCACCGAGCGGAGCTCGTCGCCGCTGACGCCGTTACCGCGGCCACAGCCACCCCCTTGCTCCCCTGACCTGTCCAAGAGCTCCGGGACGTCTTCCTCATCCTCTCCACCAAGCCATGGAACTACGGACGCGCCACAACGTCGCCGGCATCACCGTTTCCATCGCCGGCCGCCGAGGATCTTCACCGTCGATTCGCCACCATCGTCGCTTCCCCGAGCTCGCTAACCCTCCCTGCACGATCCCCGTGAGTCCACGCTTCGTTTCTCCCTAACCCCATGTCCGATTTCGAGCTCTAGCCGCCCCCTCTACCGGAGCCGAGACGCTCCGCCGCACGGGCTCGTCGCCGGCGAAATCCCGGTGACCATTTGGTCACGGGCGTGCACCCGTTGTGCTAGCCGAGACCCGTAGAGCCCCTCCAGCGCCTCAGCTCCCTCGTTTGTGAGCAGCAGCGCCGAACCCGACCGCACCCGAACTCCGGCCGCCACTCACGAGCTCGCCGTCGTTGGTACCGGCCACCACAGGCACGACGACCACCACCGTTCGATGCGCACCAGCAAGGGCTCTCCAACGAGCCCAAGCACGGCCTCAGCCGTGCCCGGTAGCGCGTGTCCGGTTCGCGCCGCCGTCTCGGGCCTCGCCGGCGTCATGTCGACGGTGGGATTGACCCTACTGACCAGGGGTTTGACCTCCCCTGGGTCCATGACAGGTGGACCCCGCCATCAGGTGATTAGCTTAAGCTAATCACCACCTAATCTAACCCCCTGACACTGACATGTGGGCCCTAGTGCCCCTAATCTTTAATTAAACTAAACTAACCCCCCCTGTCTAACTCGTGTCACTGACGTGTGGACCCCACACGTCAGGTTTGACCCTAGCCAGCTGCAGTTGACCTGCTGACGTCCCGCTTACTCAATCCTGACGCAATGATGTTTTCTGGATTTATTTTGATTCAAAAAATTCCAGAAAATTGTATAAACTTCAAAAATTCATAGAAATTCAACCGTAACTCCAAATTAAATAATTTATATATGAAAAATTATCAGAAAAATTCAAGGAATCCATCTGTACCATTTTCATGCATGTTGAACAATGTTTGTCCTCTATTTTGGACAAAACAAATAAAGGGCATTTAAATAACCATATATGGAGTTGGAATTTGAATCTTGTATTCAAACCAACTTCATTTAATCTGTTGCTAGTTGCATTAGCTCAAAACACATTCATATTGCCATGTCATAGCATGCATCATATTGTGCATTGCATTGATCGTGTTTCTTCTGTGTTTGCCGGTGTTGTTCCCCCTCGATAGACGTTGTACCTATGATGTGATCGTTGACACTGATGAAGACTCAATGTTATCTTCAGAAGCGCCAGGCAAGCAAAACCCCCTTGTTCATTCCGATACAATCCTACTCTCTCGCTCCTGCTCTCTTTTACTGCATTAGGACAACATCGATTCATCTGTTACTTGCTGCGGTAGCTGAACCACTTTATCCTTTGCATGACCTGTCATTCCACAGTAAATAGATGAAACCCACTAGCATCAGTAGGAGTTGTTTGAGCCCTGATGTGCCTACTCATTCATGCTTGTTTGTCATGCCTGCTACTGCTTAGAGTTGAGTCAGGTCTGATTCGTCGGGGATGAATCAGAGGCGTGTGAACATGTCCTACTGTGTGTGAGCTAAGTGTGTGAACACGATTTGGTAAAGGTAGTGGTGAGAGGCCATGTAGGAGTACATGGTGGGTTGTCTCATTGAAGCCGTCCTTAGGAACTGAGTTTTGTGTTTGTGATCCATGATTCAGCTACTACCATACATTGGGCCCTGAAATATGACCCCGCTCGACATCTTATTCACCCTCGTCCTCTGTCCAGGAGTTGCAAGTAGTTTCTGGTGTTTGTAGTATGCTGGAGGCCGTGGACAGCGCTGACCGTAGGGGTGGGCTGTGATGCGGTAGGCACGTGGCCGGGTATACCGGGCGCCCGTTTGGTGTCACGGAACCCTGTTCACATCGTTTGGGGCTGTGAGCGAAACTCCGGCCGGATCTCCTCATGGATGGAACCCGAATAGGCGATAAACCTGGACTAGAGACTTGAGTGTTTAGGTAGGTCGTGGTCTACACCCACGTCGGCTTTCACTTGAAGTCTGCCGAGCACATGTCGTGTGCAGACGCTAAGTGGTGGAAACATGTATGAAGAAGTACACCCCTGCAGGGTTAACATCATCTATTCGAATAGCCGTGTCCGCGGTAAAGGACTTCTGGGTTGCCTATATCAGTTCATAGACAAGTGAAAGTGGATACTCTAAAATACGCAAGATAAGCGTGAGTGCTATGGATGGCGTTCTCGTAGGGAGACGGGAGCGGATCCATAGTGGTGTATTGATATGGTGGATATGTGGACTCGTGTGCGCCACCTCAAAAGAGTTACTCGCAGTCATAGTTTAGGATAGCCACCGAGTCAAAGCTGGCTTGCTGCAGTTAAACCCCACCATCCCCTTTGTTGACAATGATGCATATGTAGTTAGTTCTGATGTAAGTCTTGCTGGGTACATTTGTACTCACGTTGCTTAATTTATGTTTTTGCAGAGAGACTTCAGTCTCACTAGTAGTTCCACGTGGACTTCGACGTTTAGCTTGTTACCTCAGCTACGATCTTGTGCCCTCGGCAGGATTTGGTAGATAGTCAGGCTTCTCAGCCTTTTCCATTTATAGATGTCTGTACCCAGACATGATAGCTTCCGCTTGTGCTTTGATTTGTATGCTCTGAATGTTGGGTCATGAGACCCCTGTTTGTAATATCTCGCTCCTCAGAGCCTATTGATTAAATACTTGAGTTGTAGAGTCATGTTGTGATACCATGTTGTATTTGCACATACCGAGCATATTGTGTGTATGTTATTGAAATGCTTGGTATGTGTGGGATCTGACTATCTAGTTGTTTATCTTGAGTAGCCTCTCTTACCGGGAAATGTCTCCTAGTGTTTCCACTGAGCCATGGTAGCTTGCTACTGCTCCGGAACACATAGGCTGGCCAGCATGTGTCCTTCTTTGTTCCTGTGTCTGTCCCTTCGGGGAAATGTCACACGATGAATACCGGAGTCCTGTTAGCCCGCTACAGCCGGGTTCACCGGAGTCCTGCTAGCCCAGTGCTACAGCCTGGATTCACTCGCTGATGACCGACACGTTCGATGTTGGGTCATGGATGCCTGTCCCTGTAAGTTTGTGCCACTTTGGGTTTACGACTAGCCATGTCAGCCCGGGCTCCTTATCATATGGATGCTAGCGACACTATCATATACGTGTGCCAAAAGACGCAAACGGTCCCGGGCAAAGGTAAGGCGACACCCGTGGGAATACCGTGCGTGAGGCCGCAAAGTGATATGAGGTGTTACATGCTAGATCGATGTGGCATTGAGTCGGGGTCCTGACAGCGTTGGTATCAGAGCTTGACTGCCTGTAGGATTACCAAGCCAAACTGGTCGAAGTTGAGTCTAGAAATTCTTTAGTTATATAAGGGAATTGATTGTGGGATGGAACGTAAGGCTCTTTTTACTCCTTATACCTCATGGCCCTCTGATCCGAGTCATCATCTTCTCTTCTACGGGGTTAAGGAACTAGGCTATCTCCTCTTTCTATCAGGATCACTTGTTACTAATCTGTAGACTTGTAAGATTGTTGGATTTAAGCCTCAGTTCAGTTTCTACCTCTGTATGTTAATTATTGATCTCGAGACCTTGATATTGTGCTTCTGAGTGGTTATGCCACCATTTTTGTGAATGTCTCAAATCTTTTCTGAGCATTTACAGCCGTTATGCTGTCCGAGTCATCCCAGGTTTCTAAATAATCTGATGCAATTGCAAAATCCTTCCCTTGGATTTGATGTCTTTCCTGGCCAGGTTAACCACACTAAACGGTGAGTTGATGTACTCTATTGCCTCAACGTATATGTTGGAGCTATGATTATGACCCTAGATGTCTAGAGTATCACCTGGTAATCTAGCCATGTTCTGTGTCCCCGTGTGATGATTCTGGCCATCATTCTCGAAAGCATCCCGTGATGCCACCTAGTAGTAGGTATTCTACTCCTTGGGTTTTGAACCCGAGATTCACCCTACTTACTTCATGTTGATAGTGTTTGCTAGTACCTTTAGGATACTAGTATCCTTTGCGATAGTCCTCAAGGTCCGTGGTACTTCCTTCCTCCAAATACTATGAACCGTTTATGGCAGAAGTTCTTTGAACCAAAAGATCACAACCAGAGCTCTTGTTGAGTTCTCGATTCTATGTTGTGACCCTGCCAGTTCTACCTTTCCGCATGGATTGTCTGGAAGAAATATGTCGAACTCGTTCGACATGCTAATCCATGCATCCACAACTCAGGAAATCATATGTTCTTTTGAGTTGTCCCTCTATAGTTGTATTTTGATCCTTGTCTATCAGTTGATAGTCAAGTTGATGGCGTGTGTTCATTCATCGATGCCTATTACTCTTGTGGTCCGTCAAGCCATTCTATTCCAGAATGACTAGGAGAAACAAACTCCAGTACCTCATCCGTATCCAGGATCGGGTCAAAGAAGTTGTGCTCCACAGATCAAATTGTTAACCAAGCTTTTGTTCTGTTCTACCCTGAAGTATTACCCTCTTTATGTCAAGAAAGTCATAGGAATTACACATCATCTTATGAATTCTTCGTGCAGTGATACCTCTCGCCACCGATATTCATTCCTTGGTTCCCGTGTTATTATAACCGGAACGCCGACAAATGAATCATGGCTTGTGAAATCAATACTGCTAGCAACTCTGTTGCTTGGTAGTTAAATGGACGATAACCTCATTCTTAGCGTGTTGATTATTGAATCGTCACCCTAAGACTGATTGTGCTGCCTAGTCCCTATTTCTGGTGCACTCCTCGACCAATGAGATAGGAATTATTTCAAGTCTCACTCATTTGATCATATCGTCTTGCCCTCAAAAGCAAGGTTGTACTCGAGCTTAGTAACATATCGGCGGTTCGTGATTTTCTGAATATCTTCTCAGAAGTATTACCAGGTTGTCACCTGACCGCTATGTTGAGTTCGTGATCAAGTTGGTTTATTCCTGTAAACCACCCCTTCTCCAAGAATCCGTGTTGGATACCCTGAGCTAGTTGGATAAGCTAAACAACAACTTGGAGAGTTGGAAGATAAAAGCTCGTCCTACTTAGTTCATGTTAAGGGATATCTTTTTGTGTGTGTGTGTGTGTGTTGAAGAAAGATGATATCTTCATCAATTGGTCCTTGTGAACAATTGTTGGATCTATTATCTTACCCAAACCTTTGATTGAGTATGGGCTATCGTCAAATCAAATCAGTACCAACGATGTTCGTAATGTTGTCTTACTCGTGGGTTTTCCTCGAGCATACACCGTTATATTCCTGGGTCTGACCAATGCTATCACCGTGTTCACTTAACTATGGAATTCCTTTTAAAAGGAAACCCAGATGAATTGTTGTTGAGCCCATTGACAACATCCTTATCTCCTCCATGATTTTGTTGAACATTAAGCTAGTGTTGGAAACTTTTGAAAGCATTTGTTCATGCTAGCTCATGAAGCATATGTTTGGATGAAGGTAGTGACTTCCTTTAATTCATGTGCATCTGATGCAAGTTGCCGCCATGGATTCGAGAAAGTCAATGTTGCTTTCTTTGGAATCATTCCAAATCAGTCATGCACACGTGCGAAGAATTCTGTGGTTTGAAGACTTGCAACCTTCAATCTATATGTATCCCTAGCACACCAAGCCACTAATTGATTTGTTCAAGGAGAAGGAGTTCCGTCATAAGAGCTAATCCGGACTTATGTAAGGACTTCGATATCCTCGATGATGGTTCCCAACCTGAACTCGGTAGTGTTTTATTGTAAGACTACCACGTGGTCATGCTTGTCTTGGACAACGTGTTCACATGTTTGTAGCAGAACCAGCTCATGTTTTGGAGCTTACTATCGTAGTTCATTCCCCAAGAATCTCGCAACGTCATCTCGTCGATTTGTGTTGCAAACTTTCGTTTATCTTCCTAGACTCGATGAGTCTGGAATATCCTGACACCAACCAGATCTGTATCTCAGGCAGATATGATGGTTGGAACATTTTCCAAGAACTATAATATTGGTCCCTCGATAACCGGTAAGGTGGATGTCGTGGCCAACACACCCAGCCGGAAGACCCATTATTATAGTATCTTGATTGAGGAAGTTGGCCACCTTCCCATAAGGACTTCGTAGGATTTACTCCCTAGTTGTGCCCTATGATTTTTGTGTTCCCGAAGTCCGACCTTTTTACTTGATGATCTAGATACCAAACCATTTCAATGAATGGGATACGCTAGCACATCAAGGAGAACATTAGAAGCGGAGTGCTAAATGTCTCTCGGTCGATCATCCAGATTTTGTTTTCCTTGGCCTCGCTAAGGTGAAATCTGAGAAGGTGTTATCTTCCTTTGCATCTGCATCATCCATCATTAGCCATCATGGTAGTATGTTGTGTTGCCAGGATCCTTGACACGGATGTTGGTAAAATCTTGATGATTATGGAAATGCTCAAGTTCTTGAGAGCACGCACAAGCGCTATGTGTTATCATCGGCACTAACTGGGATTCCTCTCAGTTTCCTCGGCAATGCTATGACCTTTTCAAACAGTGAATTCACTCTCTATTGTTGGGTTCTTCCCCAGTTACCAGAATCATTCCCAGCATTTGCATTTTGTTCCCAGCTTGCACCGCCAATGTGCCATTCTATCATGGGTCTCTTCCATTTCCGGTGGTAAGCAAATTCATCCATTACGTTGTCTTCAACAAGGTAATCCACATCATCCAAGTCCGAGTATGCCATTCTACCGACCCCCTCCAAACGATCGCTCGAGAATTGCCTTAGGCTGGTTTAAAGAGTTTCAATGATCTCTGAATCAAAGGTAATTCTTTTTGCCACTTAAGGGGATATATCTATGAGTCACGGTTCCTAAGGTGTCTTGTTGTGGTATCATGGCAACTCAACTCCTCGCTATGTTGACAATCATTTACCACCTTTTTAAGTGTGGAATTGTGGTCTACCTGGTAAACCTCCGTCATTTGTTCCACTCCTTTCTGCTAGAGGTGTGCTTCATCTCTCAGCTCAAGAGATGTTGCTATGTCTCATTCCGTGAGTTAATCTTGAGTTGTTCGACCTTCGAGAAGAACGATTCTTTTAGGGTCTTTCCTTTCCTCTCGTTGTCATGTTAGTTGGAGTTCTCAGAGCAAGACTTCGAAACAATGATGGTGAACGAATCAACGTTCAATTGAAGTGCAACTGGATCGTGAAGATTGTGCTAGTTCGCGTTCCCCCTTCACCTTACCCTACGCTTGAATCTCGGGACGAGATTTTTGTTTAGTGGGGGTGAGTTGTCACATCCCTGGTCCTGTTATGCACTAGGCTAGACCTCATGTGAGCATCATGTTTTAATTCAAATGAAATTTGAATTGAGGGATTTTCAAAGCCTCAGAAACCTTCTAAAAATGATCAACATTAAAATCTTCTCAAAGAAGTCCAAGAAAATGTTCCTCTTAGTCTCTGAAAATATTGCAAAGAGGTGAAACTCAAAACAATATTGTTGGTATCTCAGAGTTAATTATTTTGGGCCTTGGAATTAAATAAATAATTATTTGCATTGGATATATATTTCTTAATTAATTAATATATGTCCAATAATTCTGATCTTTGATGAAGGGCTTTGGAATAATCCTACTAGTCCCTACCATAATTATCAGAAGCAATAAAAATGATTTAGTGTCTAAAACTAAATCAAAACAAACTACAGAAAATAGAAAACAGAATTAATAGAAATAAGAGAGAGAGAGAGAGAGAAGGATTTACCTGGCGCTCACCTGGTAGCCAAACCGGCCCAGCACTGCAGCTGGCCGGCCCAGCCCGCCACCGCTACCCCCTGTCGTCTTCCTCCCTCGCCAGAAGGACATGGGCACGCGCCCGGCGCGAGCGGCCACGCGCCCCGGCCACCTCCTCCCTGCCTGGCTGCCTCCTCCCCCCCTGGACGTCTCCCGCAACGCCACGACATCTCCTGGACCCTCCTCGCTCGCTCCCTCACCCTCACTTTCCCCCTGGATCCCTCTCTCTTCCCCATCGAGCGGAGCTCGTCGCCGCCGACGCCGTTACCGCGGCCACAGCCACCCCCTTGCTCCCCTGACCTGTCCAAGAGCTCCGGGACGTCTTCCTCATCCTCTCCACCAAGCCATGGAACTACGGACGCGCCACAACGTCGCCGGCATCGCCGTTTCCATCGCCGGCCGCCGAGGATCTTCACCGTCGATTCGCCACCATCGTCGCTTCCCCGAGCTCGCTGACCCTCCCTGCACGATCCCCGTGAGTCCCTGCTTCGTTTCCCCTTAACCCCATGTCCGATTTCGAGCTCTAGCCGCCCCCTCTACCGGAGCCGAGACGCTCCGCCGCACGGGCTCGTCGCCGGCGAAATCCCGGTGACCATTTGGTCACGGGCGTGCACCCGTTGTGCTAGCCGCGACCCGTAGAGCCCCTCCAGCGCCTCAGCTCCCTCGTTTGTGAGCAGCAGCGCCGAACCCAACCGCACCCGAACTCCGGCCGCCGCTCACGAGCTTGCCGTCGTCGGTACCGGCCACCACAGGCACGGCCACCACCACCGTTCGATGCGCACCAGCAAGGGCTCTCCAACGAGCCCAAGCACGGCCTCGCCCGTGCCCGGTAGCGCGTTTCCGGTTCACGCCGCCGTCTCGGGCCTCGCCGGCATCATGTCGCCGGTGGGATTGACCCTACTGACCAGGGGTTTGACCTCCCCTAGGTCCATGACAGGTGGACCCCGCCATCAGGTGATTAGCTTAAGCTAATCACCACCTAATCTAACCCCCTGACACTGACATGTGGGCCCTAGTGCCCCTAATCTTTAATTAAACTGAACTAACCCCCCTGTCTAACCCGTGTCACTGACGTGTGGACCCCACACGTCAGGTTTGACCCTAGCCAACCGCAGTTGACCTGCTGACATCATGCTTACTCAATGCTGACGCAATAATGTTTTCTGGATTTATTTTTATTCAGAAAATTCCAGAAAATTGTATAAACTTCAAAAATTCATAGAAATTCAACCGTAACTCCAAATTAAATAATTTATATATGAAAAATTATCAGAAAAATTCAAGGAATCCATCTGTACCATTTTCATGCATGTTGAACAATGTTTGTCCTCTGTTTTGGACAAAACAAATAAAGGGCATTTAAATAACCATATATGGAGCTGGAATTTGAATCTTGTATTCAAACCAACTTCATTTAATCTGTTGCTAGTTGCATTAGCTCAAAACACATTCATATTGCCATGTCATAGCATGCATCATATTGTGCATTGCATTGATCGTGTTTCTTCCGTGTTTGCCGGTGTTGTTCCCCCTCGATAGACGTTGTACCGATGATGTGATCGTTGACACTGATGAAGACTCAATGTTATCTTCAGAAGTGCCAGGCAAGCAAAACCCCCTTGTTCATTCCGATACAATCCTACTCTCTCGCTCCTGCTCTCTTTTACTGCATTAGGACAACATCGATTCATTTGTTACTTGCTGCGGTAGCTGAACCCCTTTATCCTTTGCATGACCTGTCATTCCACAGTAAATAGATGAAACCCACTAGCATGAGTAGGAGTTGTTTGAGCCCTGATGTGCCTACTCATTCATGCTTGTTTGTCATGCCTGCTACTGCTTAGAGTTGAGTCAGGTCTGATTCGTCGGGGATGAATCAGAGGCGTGTGAACATGTCCTACTGTGTGTGAGCTAAGTGTGTGAACACGATTTGGTAAAGGTAGCGGTGAGAGGCCATGTAGGAGTACATGGTGGGTTGTCTCATTGAAGCCGTCCTTAGGAACTGAGTTCTGTCTTTGTGATCCATGATTCAGCTACTACCATACATTGGGCCCTGAAATATGACCCCGCTCGACTTCTTATTCACCCTCGTCCTCTGTCCAGGAGTTGCAAGTAGTTTCTGGTGTTTGTAGTATGCTGGAGGCCGTGGACAGCGCTGACCGTAGGGGTGGGCTGTGATGCGGTAGGCACGTGGCCGGGTATACCGGGCGCCCGTTTGGTGTCACGGAACCCTGTTCACATCGTTTGGGGCTGTGAGCGAAACTCCGGCCGGATCTCCTCATGGATGGAACCCGAATAGGCGATAAACCTGGACTAGAGACTTGAGTGTTTAGGTAGGTCGTGGTCTACACCCACGTCGGCTTTCACTTGAAGTCTGCCGAGCACATGTCGTGTGCAGACGCTAAGTGGTGGAAACATGTATGAAGAAGTACACCCCTGCAGGGTTAACATCATCTATTCGAATAGCCGTGTCCGCGGTAAAGGACTTCTGGGTTGCCTATATCAGTTCATAGACAAGTGAAAGTGGATACTCTAAAATACGCAAGATAAGCGTGAGTGCTATGGATGGCGTTCTCGTAGGGAGACGGGAGCGGATCCATAGTGGTGTATTGATATGGTGGATATGTGGACTCGTGTGCGCCACCTCAAAAGAGTTACTCGCAGTCGTAGTTTAGGATAGCCACCGAGTAAAAGCTGGCTTGCTGCAGTTAAACCCCACCATCCCCTTTGTTGACAATGATGCATATGTAGTTAGTTCTGATGTAAGTCTTGCTGGGTACATTTGTACTCACGTTACTTAATTTATGTTTTTGCAGAGAGACTTCAGTCTCACTAGTAGTTCTACGTGGACTTCGACGTTTAGCTTGTTACCTCAGCTACGATCTTGTGCCCTCAGCAGGATTTGGTAGATAGTCAGGCTTCTCAGCCTTTTCCATTTATAGATGTCTGTACCCAGACATGATAGCTTCCGCTTGTGCTTTGATTTGTATGCTCTGAATGTTGGGTCATGAGACCCCTGTTTGTAATATCTCGCTCCTCGGAGCCTATTGATTAAATACTTGAGTTGTAGAGTCATGTTGTGATACCATGTTGTATTTGCACATACCGAGCATATTGTGTGTATGTTATTGAAATGCTTGGTATGTGTGGGATCTAACTATCTAGTTGTTTATCTTTAGTAGCCTCTCTTACCGGGAAATGTCTCCTAGTGTTTCCACTGAGCCATGGTAGCTTGCTACTGCTCCGGAACACTTAGGCTGGCCGGCATCTGTCCTTCTTCGTTCCTGTGTCTGTCCCTTCGGGGAAATGTCACGCGATGAATACCGGAGTCCTGTTAGCCCACTATAGCCCGGTTCACCGGAGTCCTGCTAGCCCAGTGCTACAGCCTGGATTCACTCGCTGATGACCGACACGTTCGATGTTGGGTCATGGATGCCTGTCCCTGTAAGTTTGTGCCACTTTGGGTTTAGGACTAGCCATGTCAGCCCGGGCTCCTTATCATATGGATGCTAGCGACACTATCATATACATATGCCAAAAGACGCAAATGGTCCCGGGCAAAGGTAAGGCGACACCCGTGGGAATACCGTGCGTGAGGCCGCAAAGTGATATGAGGTGTTACATGCTAGATCGATGTGGCATTGAGTCGGGGTCCTGACACCCGGCCAGCCCGAGCTCAACCACCACCACCAAGCGCTGCGGCTTGCTCCCAGCTACGCGTAGATGCCCTCCGCCGCTCATTTGGTCGCCGGAACGCGCTATTGCACTCTCACCGCCGCGTCTAGCCTCGCCGGCGGCTAAACGCCGGTGGGTTCGACCTTTGACTTTGACTGTGTGGGCCCAGTTTGACTCCCCTGAGTCTATGACAAGTGGGCCCCCTCTGCTAATTAACTCAGATTAGTTTTAACTAAATTTTGTTAGTTTAAATAACTGCTGACACACGGGACCCACTGGTCAGGTTGACCTGGACGTCCCCTTTGACCACTGACGTCACCCTGACGCATTGCTGATGCAATAACTAATTTCTGGATTTATTTTTTATATAGAAAATTCCAGAAATTGTTGCAAACTTCAAAAATTCATAGAAATTAATCTGTAACTCCAAATGCAAAGATTTATATATGAATTTTGATCAGAAAATTCAATCTATCCATTGGTAATGGTTTCATGCATGTCAGAACAAGTTAACCTTGCTGTTTAAGCAAAACAATATAATGCACTAATATGGCTATGTTAAATGAACTAACATCTGAATCTTTGATTCAAATGAGTTAATTCCTTTCTGTCTTAGCTTGCATTTGGCCAAAACACATTCTTATTGCCATGTCATAGCATGCATCATATTGTGCATTACATTGATCGTGTTTCTTCTCTGTTTGTCGGTGTTGTTCCCCCTCGATAGACGTTGTACCGACGTTGTGATCGTTGACACTGATGAAGACTCAATGCTATCTTCAGAAGTGCCAGGCAAGCAAAACCCCCTTGTTCATTCCGATACAATCCTACTCTCTCGCTCTTGCTCTCTTTTACTGCATTAGGACAACAATGATTCATTTATTACTTGCTATGGTAGCTGAACCCCTTTATCCTTTGCATGACCTGTCATTGCCACAATAAATAGATGAAACCCACTAGCATGAGTAGGAGTTGTTTGAGCCCTGTTGTGCCTACTCATTCATGCTTGTTTGTCATGCCTGCTACTGCTTAGAGTTGAGTCATGTCTGATTCGGGGATGAATCAGAGGTGTGCGAACATGTCCTACTGTGTGTGAGCTAAGTGTGTGAACACGATTTGGTAAAGGTAGCGGTGAGAGGCCATGTAGGAGTACATGGTGTGTTGTCTCATTGAAGCCGTCCTCACGAACTGAGTTCTGTGTTTGTGATCCATGAAACAGTTACTACCACGCATTGGGCCCGAAACCAATGGACCCTCTCGGCTTCTTAATCACCCTTGTCCTCTGTCCAGGAGATGCAAGTAGTTTCTGGTGTTTGTAGTATGCTGGAGGCCGTGGGCAGCGCTGACCGGAAGGGTGTGCTGTGATGCGATAGGCATGTGGCCGGGTATACCGGGCGCCCGTTTGGTGTCACGGAACCCTGTACACATTGTTCGGGGTCGTATGTGGAAACCTCGGCCGGACTCCCTGCGGATGGAACCTGAATAGGCGATAAACCTGGACTAGAGACTTGAGTGTTTAGGTAGGTCGTGGCCGACACCCTCGTTGGGCTTCCGCTTGAAGGTTGCCGAGTACATGTCGTGTAAACGGCGGTAAGTGGTGAGAGCGTGTGTGAAGAAGTACACCCCTGCAGGGTTAACATCACCTATTCGAATAGCCGTGTCCGCAGAAAAGGACTTCTGGGTTGCCTATAACAGTTCATAGACAAGTGGAAGTGGATACTCTAAAATACGCTAGATAAGCGTGAGTGCTATGGATGGTGTTCTCGTAGGGAGACGGGAGCTGATCCATAGTGGTGTATTGATATGGTGAATATGTGGACTCGTGTGCGCCACCTCAACAGAGTTACTTGCAGTAGTAGTTCAGGATAGCCACCGGGTCAAAGCTGGCTTGCTGCAGTTAAACCCCACCATCCCTTTGTTGATAATGATGCATATGTAGCTAGATCTGATGTAAGTCTTGCTGGGTACATTTGTACTCACATTTGCCTATTTTACGTTTTTGCAGAGAGACGTCACTCTCGCCAGTAGTTTCGCATGGTCTTCGACGTTTAGCTTGTTACCTCAGCTACGATCTTGTGCCCTCGGCAGGATCGGGTAGATAGTCAGGCTTCTCAGCCTTTTTCTTTTGTAGATGTCTGTACTCAGACATGTTAAGCTTTCGCATGTGCTTTGACTTGTATGCCCTGAATGTTGGGTCACAAGACCCATGTTTGTAATATCTCGCTCCTTGGAGCCTATTGAATAAAATACTTGAGTTGTAGAGTCATGTTGTGATGCCATGTTGTATTTGCACATATCGAGCATATTGTGTGTATGTTATTGAAATGCTTGGTATGTGTGGGATCTGACTATCTAGTTGTTTATCCTTAGTAGCCTCTCTTACCGAGAAATGTCTCCTAGTGTTTCCACTGAGCCATGGTAGCTTGCTACTGCTCCGGAACACTTAGGCTGGCCGGCATGTGTCCTTCGTTCCTGTGTCGGTCCCCTCGGGGAAATGTCATGCGATGAATACCGGAGTCCTGTTAGCCCGCTACAGCCCGGTTCACCGGAGTCCTGCTAGCCCAGTGCTACAGCCTGGATTCACTCGCTGATGACTGACACGTTCGATGCTGGGTCATGGATGCCTGTCCCTGTAAGTTTGTGCCACTTTGGGTTTACGACTAGCCATGTCAGCCCGGGCTCCTTATCATATGGATGCTAGCGACACTATCATATACATGTGCCAAAAGGCGCAAACGGTCCCGGGCAAAGGTAAGGCGACACCCGTGGGAATACCGTGCGTGAGGCCGCAAAGTGATATGAGGTGTTACATGCTAGATCGATGTGGCATTGAGTCGGGGTCCTGACATCTAGCCCTAGGAAATTCCCCTCATGTCCCCGATCCATAATGACTACCGATGAACAACGGAGGGATGCTTTAGTAACTAGACAACGTTACCTACCATGCTGAGCACGGTTCAATTCCCTCGGTCGGCGCTCATCAAGGTCACCCGTCAACTGCATTGCCTACTACTACTACTACTACTACTACTACACCAGCATGAGCACAGAATTGAGCCCGTTTGTTCGTGCCTAGTACTTGAGTTAATATATCAGGCAATGCACTGGTACGCAGGGATTATCCTTTTACTCCCCCCTTTCCGGTTTATAGGGCTTATCTCAAAACTTTAGTTTTCCCATTTTATAAGTCTCAATTTGATTGTTCCCCATCACATGTTCAGATTTCAAGGTGCAATAAATCATTACATGCAAGAATTAAGAGAAAATTGACCAATGCGTGTACTTTATGCATGCATGCATTGCAATTAATGCATTCGTAAACACAATTTTTGAGGAAAACAAGCGCATTAATTGAGTGGTTTTGCAAACTACAACAATTGTTCCACCACTCACCATCTACCTTGGTTGGTGAGATTTTTGAATTGAGCCCTATAAGCCGGAAAGGAGGTTTAACTAAGAAAAATGTTTGACCAAATCCATTCTTAAGAAATACAACAGGACAGATGTATGCCTTGAAAATTTATTACATGATGCAGGTGATGATATTGTTTCGAATCCTGGATCTTAAATTTCAGAAAATCCAAAAGTGAGCATAAATTCTTGAAACTGAGCATGGTCACGTGATATGGCACAAATATTACTTGCTAACTTTTTTCTTCAATTCGAGACAAGCTACTTATGACAAGTTGCACAAATGAAGAGCCAAGGTATTTTGGAACAAAGACCTGTCACGTTAAGGCGAACGCTTTCACTATTGAAACTGTGGGCGTTTACGTGCCGCCATGAGTCCCCGCTTCTCATCGGCAGGTGCCGTCCTAGCAAGCGTGTGAGTTGATGGGAGGCGTGCGAGCAGACCGCTGCGCCGGCTGTCAGGGAGGCATGCGAGCAGATCGCTATGCAGACTCACCGGGAGGCGAGCCCGTTGACCACGCTCCGCCGCCCACCATCGTCCCAACTGCTCCCACTTTTAATGTCGCCGGTGCCGCAGTTTAAAATCAACCCCGCACTACCCGGTATCGCTACAATCCTCTATCTTCCTCTCCAATTCTCTTGTCGTCTACCTCCAACTAGCCTGACCTAAATGTACGCCATGCCGCATCACGATGGTCTGCCCTTAGTGTTCTAGTTTCATGAGGAAGACACCCAGTCGGAGTCTCAAGAACATAAGGCGCTTTGGGACAAGCTTGAACTGGCCTTGCAGGAAGACGCCGCGCCTGTCCCCGCTCCCGTTCCGGCTCCCGTCGCGCCGACTGCGCCAGCGCCCATCCCCATGGCATTGATGGGCTGGGAGCCGCACATTGTCGCCGAGCTTGATGCCAGGGGGTTCCACGAGGTCCCCGCCGACTTTCATGCACCCCTGCACCTGCCAGCGCATGCGCCTGCACATGCACTGACGCGCACGCCCGTGCCGGTGCCCGTGCACCTACCAGCGCATGCGCCTGCGCGTACACTGACGTGCGTGCCCGTGCCGGTGCCCGTGCACATGAATGTCTCCACCCGCCGTTGACAGTGCCTATCCCTGCGCGGGTGCCAGTGCCCCCCTCAGCGGCATGGATGGCCGCCGTCGACCGCTTCCTTGCACCAACGCCAGTCGCCTCCTCCCGCCAGTTGACTCACTCTGAAGTCCAGAACATTTCAGCCATCCTTGAAGCTAGGCCAACGTCCAGGAGTACGCTAACAACGGCGCAAGACGCCGCCGTCGCCGTCGGTCAGTGGCCCGACGACACACAGAGCATGGCAGAGGAGCCGCTTCCCACCACGAAACGCCCCCGCCGCCGCCGCATAATCTAAATTTGCCCTGAAAAACGTTCGGATTGCCATGCTTAAAATCCGAACATTTATCATTTCCGTTTATTTTATATCGATCGTCATATAATTTAAAGTCGGAGTCAGGCTGAACGAAATGTATGGTTTGATCGATTGAAAGTTCTGCTAGAGCCATATAAAATAAATATAAAACGTCCTCAAGCCACATGTATTCCTTGTCATCCAACGACCTAGACTGCTTCAATGTCGAGCGCTCAACACGATTAGCGTGGAGTTAATTTCATGCCAAAAATAGTGCTAATCACATGACAACACGCAAATAATATCCTAGTAGTTAATATCTGCATGCACTCAATATACTTCCAAATTAACGTGCATTGCACGTACACACTGACTAGTGCTGCTAGTACGTGAAACTAGTGCCGTGACTTGTGAACGCGTCCAGATATGGTCAACGGCAACATCGCTCGCGAGTTCTTCCTATTTGCCCGTGCATCTAAACGCAGAAGGGGAGGAGAGAGAGAGAGCACACATGGAACCCACCAGTAAGTGAAGGCGAATAGTACTAAAAATAATATTACATGTTATCCATTAATTAGGCTGTGGTAATATAAAGACATTATGGGAACAAAGGGGGTACAACAAACATTGCTATTCTACATATGTTGCCTATTGATGTGCGGCTTGAAGGCCCGGTCGCATGTTCGATCCTCGTCCTTTATTGTTTAATGTGTATATGGGTCCAAAATTGTTTCATGACATGTGGGCCCCTCAGTGTGTAGTTTGTAGCACTTTAATTTGTGGCTCAAAATTTGTTCCATTCCAAGTGGACTATCCATGTGTAGTTTTGTAGCTTATTTATAATAATTAAAGAGAACAACATAGTTTTTTCAATAATACCATGGTGCGACGTTGAAGGCGAGAAAGGACGTGCGAGAGAGCGATGACCGAGCCAGAGGGAAATCAACTAGGGGTGTTGCGTGGGTTGCAACGGTGTTTGGAGTAGTTGTGGGCCGAATGCTACGAAAATATAATCTAAACCGACCGGAATAAATGCCTACACAAATTAATCCAAGGTTGGAGTGCCCCTCGCAATGTAAATAGCTCCGGATTTGCAAGGGATGGAGAGGTAGTAGCGTCAACGCGTGGAAGATACGGTGTGAGAAAGCAAGGTTAATCGAGAGACATATAGATAGAGAGACAAAGTGAGTGTGGTCCGACGTTCATTGAACAAATATATATGCTCCGGAGAGATATTGTCCGATTGAGCTTTTGGTAACGGTGAGGGCTGTAAGATAGAGCTTGAGAGATGATCCAGTCACAGACGTGTAGATATATTTTGTGCGTGGGAGGAAGCAAGGTCAACCGATCACATAGGGGTCGTGCGATTGAAAGGGTGAGACGGGTTGGAGAGAGTGACCTAGATAGACGATGTGCGTGAGAGAGTATAGAATGTGAATAGGTCGAATTGGGCTCAGACATGGTGATATATTGTTTTTGTCCAATAAAGAGCGAGGTCAATCGAGACATACCAATA
>NC_041381.1:253723739-253822149 GCF_002162155.2 Triticum dicoccoides | reverse complement strand
GGCTAAAAACAACATTTGAATGTACATAGTACGAGACTTAATATCAATGTTTCAATTCGGTGTACATTGTAAGATTTGAACCGAGGACCAGGCATACGGGTAATTATTTCGAATCCGTGCCATACTAAGTTTCCAAAAGTTGACATTGACTCAATTTGTTGTGCTATTTTGTAAGTCATATGTTTGAATCCATCCAAAAGTTTTCTCACTACCATGGTGTTCATCATATACATATGAATTTGTATTAAAAAAGTAGCATGGATACAGTGAAATGCAAAATCCACGTTAGAATTGGAGATCGCTACGTGACACACACTCTAATTCAAATAACTAACTACGGACACACACTCTAATTCAAATAACTAATTATGTGACACACTCTAATCCACATTAGCGTGGGCACCATTTTGATTTTTTTTCAAATAACTCCTCATTAATTAATTTATAGTACTCCCTCTGTTCACTTTTATAAGACCTTGAAGACATTTTAGACAATGTGCAAAACAGTTCATTTTAAGTTGTCTGAAATGACTTACAAAAGTGAACGGATGGAGTATCTTGTTTCGAATGACTAATTATTGCAAGGAAAACACGGGCATGGTAATACATACAGATTCATTTGCAAATGAAAGAAGATTCGTTTGCATTCTCAAATGTAGGCGCACAAGGCAGAACAGGGTCGTGTCGGGGTGGATGCTGCTTCGGTGCCTTAAAGGCAACTGCTGTTGGGTGACTGACATGTGGGACAGCCACCTGTTGGGACCACATGTCATGGACACAAAGGCAGGTGCCTTAAGGCACCGAAGCATAGTCCTGTCGGGGTGGTCGCGTGTGTCGGACGGACACGTAGCACCCAGCCACCCACCCCCTCCCCCCAAAAAAGGACGACGACAATATAAGTTCGCGCTTCCACGTTTCGGATTGAAATATCTGGCGGCCCCAAATCCAGCCCTGCAAAATCTCTCTTCTCCACCGTCCCCTTCCGCGCCCAGATTGCTCAAATCCCCAATTCACCGCCATCCTCGAATCGCCCCTCGTCTCATCTCTTTCCCCACCGTTCCCCACCTCTGTGCCGGACGACGACGACGAAGACGACGGTCGTGCTTCACCACCGCACCGGAGCTACCTCATCTACGCCCACCGCACCGGGTGGTCCACCGACAACGTCGGTCGCCGCAACCGACGTGCCTCGTAGACACCGAGTTCCAGCGCATCAGGTGCGCTTCACCGACACCGTCGCCCAGCTCACCGGGCCTACTTCACCGAGCACATCGTCGCACCTCCGCCCCCCGAGACCGTTGGGGTTTCACCAATAGTCTCGTCCACCGCATAGTAGCGCTCCGCTGCCACTCAAGATCTGCATCCGTGCGTGGACAGCCAACGCCAGTGCATCACCCTCAACGGCTCTGAAGTGACCCGCACTCTAGCTAGGCGAGCATGCCCAAACGTCGGCCCATACTAGGTATCCACACATCACTCCCTTGTGCACTGTTCCAATGATGTTTGGATATCCTTTCACTGCTCTCTTAGCTTACACGCCTATGCAACTTTGACTTTAACTCTTATTTCTTCTGGAGATATCATCTGAAACAAGCAAATACTTTTTTTAGCGAAGCATGACGGCGCTACGGGATTTGGTACACATCCTACACACCCGTATAACCTTGTAAGTATCTGTCCTCCGGTACAACATCAAGGTCGAGTCCTCTTATTTGATCAACCATTCGCCGTGTAAAAATGCAGAGGGGGATGCAAGGAGCACAAGGCCTGCACATCCAAGAAAGTGGTAACATGGACTTGTACATGGAACATCCCAAGCGCAAGCAGAGCTGCAGTGAGCCTGTACAACGAGCTAGCGTAAGTCCCTCTATTTCATTTAATTAGTACTGGCATTCGTGTATGATTTGTGTGCAGTGGCTGATCCACGAATTCAAGTTACCAGGGGCGAACATTTAACTTAAAAAATACGAAGGCACTTGCACTCCGGAAATCAACATAACTTGAGAAATGTGAAGCTACATGCACTTTGAAAACCAGCTAATGATCCAAAGTACTTCAGATTATAAACACTAAATGCTGCAAGCACCAAAAAATACAAAATGCAACATGGTGTACAAGGACTACAAACATGGTCTGTATCAGCTTGAATTATTCGTTCTCTGGCTGAAAATATCGAAGTGTAATTGCACGTATAACCAGTGCACAAACTGCATATCAATATATCTATCCTGCACAAGTATGCCAATAGTTTCAAACAACAGATTAGAAAAGTATTTATGCTATGTTGTCATGATACAGGGACTTTCTGGTAGATGGCCTCGACGTTTCCTCAAGCTATGAAAATGCACTATAATTTGCTTGTCATCAATGCATGCAAATCTTTGTCTCTTTCAACATAGTAGATCATCATTAGACACTAAATCCTTCAATGAGCTTGCAAAATGCTTGCATTAGATCCCTCATTAGACACTATATGTGCATCACCAGGAGCATGTAAAATGTTTGCATCGAATCCTTCATTAGCAGTCCGTTCATTAGACACTTCAGGCTCAAGAACAACATGAGCTTGTATGTTTGCACCGGAAACTTGATTAGATACATCAAATTTAGTCAGTTCAGTATTGATTGCGGGAGTTATAAAATAAGTAGAAATTGGTTTCATTTTCTCATAGATTCCCTACATACAAGCAGTTTTACAACACCGTTAGGTTTAACTATTGGCCAGAAATTGAAGAGTTGAATTAGATATAATCAGGGATGTGATGTACCTGCTCGTTGCGCCTGCTACTCTTGCAAGCTACGACTGTCCGTTTGTGCAAGCTCGATGCCATGCCCGTACTGCCACCGCTGCCCAGGGCTGGATCTTCATCTTCTTGTCCTTCCATTCGCTTGAAGCCCAGCGACCGCCCTCCAACGAGGGCGCGAGGAAGTGCTGCGTCAGTCTGTCCAGCGGCGGCTAGGTTTGGAGCAAACCAGACTGGAGGCTGGAGCGAATGAATTGGGATTTTTCCTACCGTTGATCGATATGGGAGGCGCTCGTATGGGCCGCGAGCCTACTATAGGGCCTGTCTTGCACTTATGTTATTGGCCCATCCAAATTGAAACATTTTTCTTCATTTTTTACATTGGCTGCTCATGCGTTGGGACGAACAAAACTAGCATGGGCCAACCTGGACGACTCAAACTAGGTGCACACTTTCCAGCCACCTGAGGCGGCCGCCCATACCAACCCCTATGGTGGCGTCGCCCCTTTTTGCATGTATGATTGGATAGTGAAAAATATTCCAGTGGCACTTTTGATTTACCCACTGAATGGTTGAATTGCTTGTTTCTATGAACTGAGTTCGCCAATAATGTGAAGGATGCCAGTCTTTTCATCCTATTGTAGACTGCTTAGATCTCGATATGCCAAAAGTAATCACATGAAATATATAGTAAAAGCCAGTGTGTTGTGTTTGGCTACAACTAGTCCGACTACACGTCCTCATATAACATATCAAGGACGCACCATCTTACCAGATTAACCATTCAACTTACCCATGCAGTGTGGGAATAAAGAAGTATTGGGACTGCGTATCAAGCAATTGATGCCATGGACTCCTTTGTACAACCTTGTAAGCGAAAAAGAAGTTGCAGTGTGCCTATACAAAGAACTAGCATAAGTTCAGTTACCTGCTTCTCGGAATTTTAGTTAGCCACTTATTGCAAAATTGTTCAATTACGTTGCTTGGCTTAATTTAGTTTGCTACTGATTACATAATGGCACTGGCTGTTAATCATATTGTAGACTGCGCATATCTATGTGTTTGATACTTACTGTTAAGAATTACCTGTTTGCCTTAACTTAAATATCTACTTGTTTGTTTAACTGCTTTGCTGCTGCAACAACGGGTTACAATGATGTTAATAACTACTGTACTTTTCAGCATCCAATTGAAACTCTTTAATTCCTTGTTTGTTTAATTGGTTTGCTGTTATAATTCCCAGTTGAGATGTTTTGCTAACTTCAACTTTTCTGAATCCAATCGGAACTTTAATGGCAAAACAGGTTAGCCCAAGATCAAAGAGCGAGGTCCCCATGGACGTTGCATCATCCCACAGCAGTGGCACCGGCCCAATCGTGCATTATGAATTGCCAACTGTTGATGCTCTAGAGGCTAAACTAGTGGTAGAAAGAGATTCTGCTTCTGCACTTAGAGATGAAGTTGACATGTTGAGGAAGCAAACAGCACTATCACAAGTAGTACTCAAGACAACCATTAAATATTTGGTGGATTTCGAAACGAAGCAAGATGAGACTGACCAGATTGTTAAGGTCCTGAAGGAAAAAAGGTAATTAAATTTCTACTTGGTAAATCATAGGTGAAATGTTCTTTCCATAGTTGAATAACATTTGTGTTGTCTGTTCATGTAATCAATCAAACCATTTGTTTTAGAGATCATGTAATAATTGTTTTTTTTTGTTTTTTGGTTTGTAATTTTATTTGAGCACAAATCTGTATTAATTGATAAGACTCGGAGACATTTCATTTGGATTGCTGTGCCAGACCTACAAATATGCCAATCGGGCTGAATGTGCATTCAACAATAGTAGTAGTATAGATGGACCATAAGTGCCACGCATCGGAAAGGGCCAAGATGTTGGCTAAAAAAGGATGATGTTGTAGCCAAAAGAAAGTACAGCGGCCTGGCTTATGTATGTTAGTTGATATTATTGATCCATATACTCTATAAGTGTTTATATGTCTGTTAGTTTTGTACATTCTTGGTTGATTGACTTGTTATTTGAATCTTGATACATCGCTTGTGTACATATCTAAATGGGAGTACACATTATGCTGCGTGTGACATTTGAGTTCGACATGAAGTGTTCAAAATATTCTAATTCACCTTAAACTGGATTCTAGTTTCTGAATTTGAGTATCTGCATTTGTAAACCATATTCATATATGACAGTGGAATACATCTTTGTCGTCCTTTTGAATATATATAAAAAAACATAGAATGATTTATAAAGATTCATATAGGAATACAAAGTGGATTCGAATTTAGTTGCCAGGGTAAACGTGGATGCTTATTGTCCCAAAATTCGAAAGAAGCAGCAAAATGTCCACTCCCACGTTGGCTGCCCGAAGCCAAGTGTTTGGGAGATTGAAATTACTGTCTACCCATTACATGGACAATCCATCGGCCCGATTTCCACTGCTCTAAATAGGGGTAGGTTAGTAACTTCAATTAGACGTGACACGACCGCCTCTGAGCCCATTCCGACACGGTGGGCGTCAAACATGGGCGGCAAAACACATTTGATTCAAGATCGTCCGAAAGACCTCTGTTTCTCCCTCCTTCATACACGGTGGACGGCAAAACAAACTCGACTCGGCTCAAATCGATGTAGGCAAATATTTTCAATAGGGGCAGGTTTGTAACTTCACTCAGACGTGACACAACCGCCCTACCTGTCAGCCCCGTTCATACACCGTGGGCACCAACCATGGGCGCCAACCACCCTCTCCTTGCCCGAAATCGCTCTGGGCAAATATTAGCGAGATGCGAGATTACCGTTCTATCCCCAACCAACGAGACGTCCAAATTTTAAATGGGGGCTAAGTTCATAACTTTCCCATATTTCAGACAGGCGCATCCCAAAAACATGGTTCCCCATACCTATCCCTCCATTTTTCCATCATACACCGTCCGCGCTAGAACACCCCATCCCCACACCAGCCTCCGTCCGCCACCCCATCCATCGCCGCCGTCCTCCACCACATCCATCGCCACCGTCCTCCATCATGCCGGAGTGCCTACCAAGACTGTGTCGTCCACTGCTGGAGATGGACGTTTCTCATCCACGGCGACGGACCAATAGCCTTGCATCGCGTCCTCTCGCTTCATCGGCGCCGTCGTCCTCTTTGTCGGGGCCGCTCACACGACCTTCTCTTCCACCGGAACGGGACTTATCCCCTGATGCACCCTTCTACCGTCGCAGATCTGCTTCAATGCCACCGACAGCATCGCACCCCTGATACCTACACGGCGCCGCAAGAGAGGTGGTACTTCATATCTCCTCAACTTTTTGATCTCAACCAGAAAATAGATCTTAACTTGGTTACTCTACTTTCTTTTCAGCTCTTAGAATTTAGTTCTTAGTTCGAAGCAAAGAATGGATGCTAAATACCATTTCTCCGGTTTGCAGCTTCAAATCTGCCATGGCACAGCCATAATACGGTTTAATTGATCATGCTTAGGGTTTAATTGATCATGTTGGTTCCGTGGTGGTTTCTTTAATAGAAATCGGTGGGGAAACACTCTTTTGCTAAAAAAATATGCTTAGAGTTTCCCCCTTTTATGATCACTATACGATCAGAATATGTGCTTTGTGTTATAATAACACTGCTCCACCCATCAAGCTAAACAAGCTTAGACGTTCAAATACGAATCTGATATTATTAAAATAGAATTGTTTAATTGGTCAGCTAAATGTTCCTAAATTAGTTTCAAAAATGGCCACTCGGGTGTGTATTTCTACAGGGTGCCCACAGTGGGCCGGCCCACCCTGGGATTTTGGATCGTCCCAGGCCCCGATTCCCCTCTGTTCTGCTGCGCGCTTCCGATCTCTACTTGCCCCCAGCCGCCTGCCTCGCCGGCGACTTGCCGTTCCCGGACGACATGACTATAGGAGGAGACGCCGGACTAGCAGGAGGCCAGGGGCCGCTCGCCCAACAGCGTCACCGCTGCCCGGGCGCGCCGCTGTGCCTACCTTCCCAGTCCGTTCAGGGCTCAGGCATTCAAGACCCACCAAGCCAACCCGATTTATCCTAACATACGTCCTCAACACTCAGCAGCCACTCCTCATCACCCATTTTCTAATTGATCCATTACTCATTAGGCAGGACTGTCATTAGGGTTTGTTGTGTGCTCAGTGCTACCTACACTTAATGGTTCATATGTATTTCGGTAATCTTTAGTACCTCTAAAGTTCACAGGGTTTTCAAAATTCCGGCCCTCGGAACAAAAACTAGTCATTTTGGATTGTTGGTCGTAGTGACATTGACCCAGATTACTACTGCAAGCCAGGTTTGTTGACAATTTTACTTGTCTTTCTTACTCATTCGATATAATATCCAATTATTCACGTCGATTAGTTGCAAACAATAAGTGCTAGACAAACTTCTTCATTCAGATTTTGGACGGTCTCTTACTGCAGTTATAGTTCTGCATACTTGTCCTAATAAGCTCACAAGTAAATGATTGATTCACTACATCTATGCTTGCCTTGTCATATTTGTTGTCAATATTCTTTTAGGGTGGACCACCCTATTTCTAAATACTGGAACCGTAGACATGAGTGTATAGTATTTCTCTATGTGATCTCTTCCATCATGTGTGGGTAACGAACACTGCATTGTATGGAAATAAAGTATCATTTCCAGCTTTTACATAGGTTTCGATCTTTTACATGGAATACAATCTGCCTACTTGCTTTGTGTCGCACTACCAACACTCCACCCTTGAAGCTAAACATTACGCCACTCATAATTGCTTAGTTTATTTGTTCAAATACAAATTTCATATGATTCTAATGTTCCTACTTTAGTTTTGAAATGTGTGCCTGCCTGTTATAGAGACATAAGGGGTTTGTATTTCTGTGTGTGGTCTGGTCGACACGGTTGGGGAGGTGAACTTTGCATATGCAGGGATTTATAGGGAGACACTCTCCAAGTTGAATCCGCAATGCATTCCATAGATAATCTGACTACTTTTTATGTTTTCATGAATCTCGGATTCTGAACAACATCATAATGATTATGAGCTTGCGCGCATGAAAATAATAAAGCAGAACAATGCCATGGCTGTCAAACTTCGCATTAAGGGACTGAAATCAAGTCTGGATGCAATGCAATGCAAATGCTCTCCACCTACAGATTCATGCTCAGAATATGATCCTAACAGTGATTCTGAGCTAGAGGGAGACCTAAGTCAATGTAGCTCCCTAGTGGAGGCGTCAGAGGAAGATGCCCTATCTTATTCACCCATCAAGGTACTTGCTCTAACTTTCCAAGGTCACATTGCTCGCACATATCTTGCAACTGATGCTTCGCATTGCTTCTACTTTGTTGAAATGCCATTAGCTTAGTTTACACATCGTGTATGTGAATACGCCATGCCTATCCATTTTCAATACATATTCCATCTGTCATCATACCATATTTATCCATTCCAATGCTGTTCTTGTGTATCAGATGTTCAAAAGGAAGAGGGCGATTGCTGATCGTGGAGGAGCACAAGCAAAGTATTTGGAAAAGGTAGTGGCACCTGATAAATCAAATAGCCTATTAGGTGTAGTTGCAATATCACCTGACCCACAAAATACCCCAACTCTAGCAGACTCTAGCCCTACTACACTGGTCATTTCTGATGCCCCAACTCAGCAGACCCCAACTGCGGCAAACAGTATGATTATGCCAGTGGACATAGCACCAGTTGTACGACGCAAAAACCCCATTCTAGCAAAGAGTACACCAAAACCAGTTGCCAAATCCCTTTTCGAACCAGAGAGAGCCCCAATTGCAGCAAATAGGACCCCTGTTCCATTTCTTCCCAGTTTAGAAGGCGAAGCTTTGTGCGCATCTTTCCTTCATGGAAAGATTATACCACAGACACAGAACAATTTCCAGTCTTCCTCCACAACTAACGCGTAAGTAATGTACTAATGTTATTCATGGTCATTACTGCATATGTTTCTGCTAACAGAAGACACAAGATTTTATTCTTTTAAATAGGCAAGGAGCAAACTGGATTGTGATGACAAGCAAGAGTTCGTTGCGCTTTTCAAGCACTCGTTGATGAAGTATTGTTCCTACTTGAGGCAAGCGCACTTCAATGGCAAGCCTCTGAATTAAATTTCTGTAAAGTCTCCGGTGCTACATTTATCCGACGGTGACTGGAATAATCTTGTTACACATTGGTCTCGGCTGCAGCGTAAGGTACTGTCTATGATATCACATGACAATTTGAACTACATTTCTGCATTTGCCTTAATGTCTCACTTGTACGAAAACTGTTAGCAGAAGAACATTTGTTCTCAAGGGACCACAGAATCTCGCAACTATACTGCACACTCATTTCTCTTGTGAGTACCTCTTGCCCTGTATGACCATACTTACTTTCATAGCTGTTTGATTATGTAGCATCACTACACATGTTAGCCTCATAATCGTCCATTTGGTGGACATTATAAGATCCGTACGGACTCTTACACATATTTAGAATCAACCCAATGCTATTGAAGAGGTTTAGCTCTGCAGTCCTGCTGTAAGGACTGAACGTGGTCTATAACTGTACTTACATTAACAGCTACTCCCTCCGTCCCATAATATAAGAACGTTTTGTACAGTACACCAGTGTTCAAAACACTCTTGTATTATGGGAAGAGGGATTGGTTCATTTTGTAGCATTCTGCATCTTATCTCCCTCGCCCACCATTTACTAAAAAAGATCAGATCTATATTTAATCTTACCAACAAGTAGAATACACAGACAATGCCAGTAAAGAAGTGTAGCCCATTGCTCTTGTCAGTACATTTTGTCCTGTAACGCTTGTACTTCCAGGGATTGGTAGTTGATTATGTAGCATCAGTCTGCATCTTATCTTCATTATCCTCTATCCCTTCAAGTATTATCATATCTATAATTACTCTCTACAAAATGTAGAGTACATGCAATGCTTATGAAGAAGATTCTGTGCTAAAATTCTTGAGTTATCCTTCCCTTGACATGGAGAAGGGCATTATAAAGCCGGTGTTAACTATTAATGTAAGTCAGTCCTTCTAAAGCCTTTATCCTCAACTGCTGTTTAATTTGCTCATACTCCCTATTGTTTACTGCTGTTTAGTTTGTTGTTTATACCAAAATGCATGTTCGTAAGAACCATAAGTTCTAAGTTTTACTTGTAAAACCAAATTTCTTATTCATACCATGCACATTACTTAATACTTCCTATATGTTTGCTTGGTTTTGTGGATCTATAATCCAGTGTGTGGTGAAGCAGCCGACGTTTGCACCTTGTCATCTCCTGTTTTATCTTACTGATGTGGCTGATGATATGAACAACATGCCATGCACATTATCCAAAATAGATACAATGATTTTCTTTGCCCTTCATCTATGCTTGTTATGTTGACATGGTAATCTAGTAGTGTGGTGAAGCTCCCCACATTATGAACAATGCCAAATTATGCTATTGATATTTTGAACTTACTCTTTATTTTCTAATTTGAAATTGGATAGAATTGACAGAACAGTTATCATCTTTGTTTATACACGTGCAAAACCTGTCATCTCTCTGCTTTGTTTCAGGGTGATATGCCTGATGGCATGCACAAGTCTGCTGAAGGCTGTGAGACAAATCCAACATATATTGCAGCAAAGATGGCAAAACATCTTGAAGATAGCGAGACAACCCCAAAGTCTTGTCTTGATGCAGTGTTCAAGTTAATTGAGACTAACAGTCAGACAAGCTCATAGAATTCGTTGTCTGAATCAGTTCGACTTCTTTAGTCCCAAGTTCTAGCAGAAAGGCATTCTGAAACTCAACTTCGACTTGAAGTCCTATCTCTAAGAAAGATTGCTAAACAGCTACACCTGGAAGCTATGACCGACATGCTAGGCCGGTCTCACATCCTTGCTCAGCAGCCTGCGCAATAGTTCCCCCGCAAGGCTAACCTTTCTTGAACTGTCTTGGAAGTGGTCTCGATTCAGTATTATTTATTTACGCTGCAATAGTGCCTAGTTTTTGTAATCTGCTTCTTCGTTGTGCTTTATGATCACTGGTGGCAAGCTTTGATGACCGGTGGATGTAATATACCTTAAATCCTTTATTGTATAGTGTAAGTTTATTCTTAGTTACTATGCCGTAATTTCTTTATTGTATAGAGTAGGTTTGTTCTTAATTCCTACTAGTTACTGCCATCATTCGCTATCTGAAAGAAATCAGATGTAGTCGACCGGGCCGAAACATTCGACTCTAATGGGCTAGGTTTTTAGCGGGCCACAATTGGGCCGGCCTGCGTCTTTCTTGGGCCCGAATGATTGGGGCCTCCACACATTGCGACAGGCCCAAACTTACACCGGCCTATATTTTAGTTGGGCCTTTTGTCGACCCAGCGCTTAGTTTGGCCCAGGTAGCGTTTGGCCATTAACAGGCTGAATATTGTACTGGCCTGTTATGGCCAAGATGAAACGACGGGCCTTTAGCAGGCCAAAATGCATGTTGGGCCTCAATTTTCACTAGTCGTCGATGGGCCTTCAGCAGGCCGAAATGTGGACCGGGCCGTTATGGGCCCAGTTAGCTCACGGGTCATTACCAGGCCGAAACATATCTCGGGCCTTAGTTGGCCCACTGATATCATGGGCCTTTAAGAGGCCGAAAGCTTAGTACAGGCATCAATGAGCCGAATTACGCGACAGGCCTTTAACAGGCCCAAAGTCATGTTGGGCTTAACTATTGCCACCTTTAGCACGGGCCGTTAGTGGGCCCGATGTCCTGTCGGACCATATATAGCCCATGGGCAGCACGGGCCATTCCTAGGCCGAAAGTCACACCAGGCTAAAATGGGCACATGTCTACATCAAGCCTCTAACAGGCCAAAAGTCATTGGGCTGTAGTTGGGCCCAAATGTTCGGCGAACAATTAACAGGCCAGATCTGGCTTCAGTCCGCAAATGGGGCCAAATATTGGGCGAACAATTAACGGGCCAGATCTGGCTTCGGGCTATAAATGGGCCCAAATATTGGGCAAACAATTAACGGGCCAGATCTGGTTTCGGGCCGTAAATGGAACTTTATTAAGCAGGCCGTTATTGGGCTGGCCCACTAGTACCTGATTAACTTCTACAGGCCTTTGACTGGGCCGGCCTTTTTAACCTATATGGGCCTGTGTTGGGCCCAGCCACGTGTCAACGTACCATAGGCATGTCTCCTCCAATGGACGGGCGACATCTGGCCCACTTACGAGCTGACAGGTGTTCCCTTCGGCCAATCAGAATTTTACACATGGAAATTTCCCATTGGTCGGGGCTGTTAACGAGCGGATCCAAAATCCGACCCGATAGCTTAACAGCGTTCCGTTACGGTGGATGCCACGTGTCGGTCACCCTTGATGAAAGCACTTCTGTGACGCGCGATTTATCGTCATGGAAGTGGACACTTCCGTGATGATAATTTTGGTAATGTCATGGAACACTTCTACGACAGCACAGGTATGACTATCTTGATTCTGTCATAAATTTGTCATGGATGTACATGCATGACAAAAAACGCGACCTACTGTGACAAACACGTATCATCACGGAAGTGTATTTTTTTTGTAGTGTAGCTCGGAGGCGAGGACGTACTCGGTAATCATGTAGTGGGGACACGAAGGTCGCAGGCACATTATTATCAAGCGGGCAGAAAAAGATCCGTACTCGTCCAAGAAATAGGACAGTAAGGAAAAAACTGAGTCGGCTGACATTGCCCTTTTTATGATGACTGAGACCATTAAGGGTTGCCAACACGACAAGATAAAATGGACGATCCGGGATAGAAGCATGTCTATCACCGAAATGATAGGGGATGCTGAAAGAAGGATATCGACGCGATACCTGAGCACCATTTTTGCAAACAGTGTCGGGATCACTTGGCATCACTCAGGTGGGATAGAAATGACACCAAACACCGAAGAACAAGCAAGAAAAGAAAACCGGAGAAATGCAAGGGCTGAGCTATAGTGGATCCGAACCGATGCCAGCTACACTCACCAGATAAACCATTAGCACAAATACTAAGGCTATATCCATGCTATGCAACAAAAATATGCAGCAACCAAATGCAATCAACAAGCCAGACTCTATACTACCAATTTCAACCGGTTTCTACTGCTCGCGCTGACTAGGGCGTCCTACACTGAACCTGCTCTGAGACCAAGCCTGTAGCATGCCGGCTCAGAGAAACCGGAACGCCCCGTATTCCAGCCCAGAGATCGAGGAGAATTCTTCTGGAATACGGAACTGCTTGACATAGAACAAATCAGTTCTTATTACAAAGGATAATAATACAAGTATCTGATGTTACAGAGGATCACCTCAACACGACGACACTACGCCTGTGATACTACACTTGCTCTATGCTAGCAGCGGAACAACTCGTAGCAGCAGAAATCTTCTAGCAGTGGAATAACGACGAAGGTGGTGAACTCCACTCCGAAGTGACTCTACCTGGGACACGATCTAGCTCGCTCGAATAGAAACCACGACAAGCAATCAATCAATCACCGCATCACCTGCAATCTGGCATGACATGCCAGGTCAGTACATTGAATGTACTTGCAAGCTCATAACAACCAAAAGCATAAAGGCAAGACACCAACATAGCATTAGCAGATTAATAAAGTTAACAGCTACCATGATACAAAAGCAACTACTAAGCATGATATGAACTACTACAAAACAGATAAACCACCATCTCAGATCTCAATAACCATCTCACGCTTGGTTGACCGGCCAAGCAATATACCATCTCAATCACCTAGTGATCTATACCTCCATGTGATCACTGCGTGACCACATCACCAATTGAATGATTATCCTCAAGATCATCCCAACATCATCATCATCATCCTGCCAAATTGTCACAGCTCATCATATCAGTCCTATAAAAGTCATTCCGTCACGTGAGTGTTGATCGAATGGTGTGAACTAGTACGAACTTGTGCCCATGACCGAGGACGCGACAATCGATAGATTAAACACACACACTCTGTAGAGGTTAGCACACTATACCCACACCACGGAACCCATGGCCTCGCACTCCCATTCGGGTGGACCAATGGCGTTCCGACAAAACCGACCTACTATCATGAAACTCTCCCGGCCACTCCAATCAACACCCCCTTTGGGTTCAGTCCTGGGTGGCCCCATGTCTACCAAAGGCTTCAATGGCCACCGTCGTGGGAAAACAAAAATTGTACCAAACGGGGACAAGTCAGCTACAACAACTACAAGCACACAAGGTTATGTCTGCTGACCTGATCTGGGTAACGCACGCCCATAACCTTCCCTAGTGGGAGGCACCGGCGAGAGGCACGGCAGTAGACCGCATTAGGGCCTTCCCATAAAGGCAAATGTGGTTGCATTGGGGAAAGCCCAGTTTGGTGGCACCTGACCAACTTAATGATGGAATTTATCCCCAAAGCATATCTACGATAACTGATACTCCGATATCATCTATCAACCTGTAATCCAAGTTATAGAAATATCCACCAAATAATCCAAAGCATGACCTAGCCATAACATAACACTCCAAGGGCACCATGACACTACTATCATGATGAATCCAAGAACGATAATGCTACTATCCCAATCACAAGACCTAGCTATCCAGCTAAGATCCACATGCACGCATCATCTCCGAAAATAATACTACAAAGCAACATACCAACTACCATCCCAAAAATAATCATACTAGCCACTAATAATCCAAAGGCAACATGACATCCACATAAGCTACAAAATATTAGCACTAGAACTCCAAGCAACATCATGGCAATAACAAGTTCAAAAACAACTCCTAGAAAATGCCATGACCAAAACACAAGTAGCTAAAATAATATTTTAAACGAGTTCAAATAATTTAAACCATACGGTGATGCAAATGGAGGGTGTGACTTGCCTGGAGTGGAAGAAATCACCGGGAGAAAGTGCGAGAAGATCGCGGAATGAATCACCGAAAATCTTTCTCTCTTGGAGGGGATGAATAAGGGCAAGGGCATAATGGTCACTTTTAGAATGTCAAACCATGGTGATAGTGTGATAACAGAATGGGCTCAATAGGACGAAGAAGTGGGCTTTAGAATCACCTCATTTGGAGCTACGGATGAGAAGTTGTGATGCGGAGCATCCCACGTTCATCCCCATGTACACTCCAACTACTCTCCAAACCCCAAGTGGACATATGACGAGACCTCGAATATACGCCATTGGACACAAGGTGAACTCGCTCCTCTCCGAACCTTCACTTTCTACATGTGAGACATGGCTATTACCTCCAACGTGTGTCCTATGCATGATCAGGTACTTAGAGGAAAGCCACGGAGCCACCACATCCAAAGGAAGAGCTAGCGAGGACACCAAGTACATGGACCAAGAGAAGGAGCTGCCCGAAGGTACAGCCACCGGACGACCGACCCAGCCCGGACATCCGGCCCCCGAAGGTCATGCCAGCCCAAGGAAACCAGGCCAACGCATGCTACAGCGGCCGGACGTCCGACCAGGACCGGACGTCCGCCGACTCCCAGGCCCCCGGACGACCGAACCCCTCCGGACGTCCGATACTTCTCCACCCGAGCCAAATTTACGGAAGTCCGAAGACTCCCGGACGTCCGGACCTTCCCGAGCCTCCGGACGACCGGAACCCACCGGACGTCCGACGCCTGTCTGCGCATAGTGTATTGGACCGAGTCCATGTATCCCCCACTTACCCCTTCGTGGCCCACGACTATATATACTCCTCCACCTCCTCCTAGTTAGGGTTAGCGTTGATTTAGCTCAAGTTAGAGATAGAGCTTCGCTCATCCATCGGATCTCCTTCTCGTGAGAGACCGCGACCTCCTCGGAGAAGATCCTATCGGATTGAAGACCCCCTCGTGGGAAGATCCCCTTGTGGATTCAAGACCTCCTCACGGAGAAGATCGGTTACCTTTGTATCCTTATCTTTGTTGATTGTGGATCATATGTATCTCTTTGTGTTCGGTGATCTAGCACTTGTGTGATTGATTCCTTGTTGGTTGAGTGATTTCCCTCTCGTTTCCTCCGTGTTCCCCTTTGTGCTTCCGCGTGTTCTTCGTGATTCCCCGTAGGATCCACTCCAAACGTGAAAGATCGTCCACATAGGGTTCCACCCTACATCATCTTGGTATCATGAGCCACGTTGATCACGTTTTTGGAGCCCCTACCCCTCTTTTTCTAGGTTGATTTTGTTGTGTTCTTCCCTAAATCCGAAAATGACCACCAAAAATAGCCCCAATTTTTTTTGTGATTTGTTGGTTTGATGATGTTTTGTTGATTTTGATCCATGGATTTGCTTGGTCTCGAGTGGATCTAGCATTTCCCCAAGTTTCCCCATCTTTCATCCACGAAATCCTGCGAATTTTGACCCTGAAATCTCCATTTTCCGCTCAAAATCGCGCCCCCGAACTCGCATCTCGCGTTGACCCCGACACACCGGACGACCGGAATTTTACGGACATCCGGAGCCCCAGGAACGACCGGACGTCCGACCTTTTCCGGACGACCAGAACCCCTAACCCGAACCGAATTTAGGGATTTCCGACTTTTCCGGACGTCCGACGCCCCGGACATCCGACCATTCCGAACGTCCGTAACCTGTAGATATTGACTTCGGTGATTCTTGTTTCGGCCATAACTAATTCATCCTAACTCCAATTTCGATGTTCTTTAGCTCGTTTTGGAGCTCTTGACATCCCCCTTCCCACAAAAATACCACAAAAATCATTTGACTCCATCAAATATTTGGAACTTTGGCATCTTTGCCTAGGCCTTCTACCATATCATCCGCATAGCCACCACCGACTTCCGCAACCTAACCCATTTTATTCACCATAGCATTAGTGGTTGCTTGAGTAGTGATTCGAGTCTCCTAAGATGTTTCGTCTACTTAGGGACAATTGCTTCTTCATCAACCACCACCGCCACTTCCGCATAAGCGTGCCCACCATACACTTCCGCCACCACCAACTTAACCTAATTTTGTTTGAGCTTGTTTGAGTTGTGGGTTCTGTCTCCTCAGGTGTTTCGGCTACTTAGGGATGGCAACTTCAACTCGGAGACGTTTATAGTCATCATTCCACTTCTGCATTGCCAAGTGCAAACCACCACCACATTCCCGCTACCACCATTTGACATTTGTCATTTGAGATTTTGAGTTCGTGGTTTTTCCGTTTCCTAAGGTGTTTCGGCTACTTAGGGACGAGTCTCCATCATCTTGGTATCTACATCAAGAACACTGCCACTCATCATCGCAAATGACGGTAACCTCGACGACACCATTGTACATTCCCCTTGCAAATTGCATTGATAACCTCTAGCCCATTTTGCGTTACTTGCCTATCAAGACTAGCCATTTGAGTATTGCCGGCAACGTTACTTGTGCACATTAGTGATCATACTTCCCATTGCATACATACCATATCATATTGGTATCATATCTTGTGTCACAATTTTGTTCCCGTATATACACAATTGCTATCTTGGTTTGTGCATTGTGCAAAAGTGGCCATAGAAAAAAAAAGAAAATAAAGCTTTTAAGCAAAAGAAAGAGAGCAAAGAAGCTTGTAAGCAAGTGTCATAGCATCATACCACATTGCACATAAGATTGTCATATCCGATCATCTTGGATCATCTTGAGAGAAACACCGGGAACCATACATACATAGCATACTTGGGATAGAAAGTTTATCCATTTTGCATCTTATAGGTTGTGCACAAGTGTCGTTTCCTCCTATTGAGCAATCGTTCTAGCATCTCTCTTGAGTTGTGCAACACGAGCGTTTTCCGAGGATTCCACATTTTGTGCTCATTCCTTGGTTGCATGACCCCATTTATCTATCCGTGTGTGTGTTTCCTTGTACCTTTCATTGCTATTGGTCCATTTGTTTCACTTGTGAATTCGTGAATCTCTTTCAACATTATTGACTCTTGCTAACATTTTGCATCAAATATTTGTGCCACTATCCTCACCGAGCTCCTCCATAAGCTTTACTTGTGTAGGTGTGAGAACCGACAAGGATTGGTACCAATAGTGCTATTTCATTGTCCGCATTTGAGTGAACTTGATTCATTGTCAACATCGGTCAAGGTACATTGGTATAAGTTCTTCTCTTTCTCCCACTCATATTTGCTCGACTTTTGTGCTGGATAGGCAAGGCATTTCCTCTCGGTCCTCGACAACAACGACGGCGTGAACAACTACATCACCAAAGCGTCTATCTTGATCTACAACGACAAGTGCAAGGCGCACAATCAAGATTGCGAGAGCACATCGAGAAGAAGCTTGCCACACATAAAGAGGAGCAAGATGCAAGGATGGAGGAGATTAGAGACTTGATCAATTCTACTTCCCCTTCGTCATCTTCAAGGCGGCGGCGACGAAGTCGATCATCTTCAGAACGCAAACAAGATGCAAGCGCAAGTCGTCCAAGTCAACATCTACATGGAGACCACCATCACGTTCGTGATCAACATCGTCATGAAGGGCAAGTCACCTCCAAGCATCATGTGCACGACGATGACGAACACCAACGAGCTCAAGCACGACAACGACACCATCATCATGAAGATGCTCCGCATGCGCAAATGCACAAGTACCAACACGGTAAGTCCAAGCTTCAAGAGCACAAAAGAAGACCGCGAGACGACCACTACCAAGACGGCACTACGGCTACCACCACCACTTTGGCATCTTCGCCAAATGCTATCAAGGCATCTTCGCCTTTGGACGTACGGCATCTTCGCCTACTTCCCACGAGTACGCCTACAACAACTTCATCAAGTCCAAGGCGACCACCTACGAGAGAGGGCGACACTTCCAGCTTCGGAAGCCCCCCAAGGAAGATGGCCGAGCATGGGAAATTCCCTTCGGTCATGCAGACGAGCTATGAGGTGCCACATCATACGGGCCTCCAACAACAAGACAGCGACAAGACGGTCGAGCAAGGACCATACCCTTCGACTACGGCGACGAGCGCGAACCTCTTGAACAACATGAAGACGGCGTCACATTGGACTCCTACTCTGTGTCAAGCTACGCGACCGCGCTTGGAGACATTTGCACCTACATCTCTCCGACACCCACATATGAAGAGATGCCCCAAGTGCCATGTGAAGAGAGCCACCACCACATGAGTGACATGAGTGACTCCACCATACGTGACATTGAGAACATTTCCTATGAGAGGATGAGTGTGACCACCACTAGCCCCACACATGAGAGCATGCCACACATCCTATGTGAGGTTGAGCGCCATTTGAGTGACTCCACCAACCATATGAGTGAGAGTATCCTTGAGGGAGTGAGTGAGCCACAACACTTAGTGAGTGAGGTAGTTGACACGGCATATGAGGCCACTATGATTTCTAACGACTTAACCTCTACTCCTAGTGTGTTTTCTTCTTTGGTGCTAGGTCTCCTACATTACGACATGCCTACCCTCGATGAGTCCTTCCCTCCAATGGGAAAACCGATGGCCATGGTGGACGATAATACACCCCCACATGGTTCCATCAAGATGAAGATGACAACGAGACGATCTTCAACACCTAACCTACAACACATGAGCGACGCTCCAACGGTAACATAGGGGATGGTGCTTCTCTTGTCCCACTAGTGGACTCTCTTGACAATGATTGCTTCCATGATGTTGACCCACCTATACCCATGCTTCATGCTAGTGAGACTTCTTCATGCCTAGACTTACCTATTTATGATGAATATGATGATGACCATGTTGAGTTGCCTAGTTGTGATTCTATGCTTCATAGGATATCTTGTGAAAATTCTTTTGGTCACATCATGTTTGACAATCCATTGAACTTGTCATATGCTATGAGTTAGATCTCCCATATTGCATCATTTCAATCTCAACATAGTAACTATGCATGCCCCATTAAAATAAATCCCATTTGCACTTATGGCATAGATGACGAGATGATGGTCATAGGCTTTTGCTTCTCTTGTGATGATATTGCCATGATTACTTTACATGATTTGCACAATTCATCTACTATGCCATGCCATGATCACATTGTTCCAAATATGCTTTGTTTTGGATGTTGTCAATGTTCTCCATGTGACGTTCCTACTAATGCTCATGAGGAGACCCCCATAGTTACCTCATACATATTAGGTGATTTTGATGCATTCCATACTTTGCATGATTCTCATGATAGTGTACACCATATGCATTCCATGAATAACAATGCTCTAGATATTTCTCATGATGCATTACATCCTTTGAGTCTCCATTATGACATACATAACAACAAACCTATCATGATGGATGACAAGTTTCTATATCATGCATCTCATTTATTTGAGTGTTGGCTATTTTGTGCTAACCGACACATGCATGTGTGCATCATGATGGATGATGTGTACATATACCATGCACATACAATTTTCTCTTTGTCTTTGTTTTCTGTAGGTACTTATGAACACTCGTCAACCTCACAATCCCATGAGTTGACGAAACGATCTCTTGAGAGAAATGACGACTTGGGATCCCGTGGACTATCCTTACCACTGTTCCCTTCGCGCAAGGACTACGCACATCTCTTCTACTTGGCTCTCACACGGCTATGGGCTATTTACCACTTGTCACCTTATGCTCATTTTCCCGTGTTCACATTGCATGTTATACTTACTTCTATGCATTTGCCATGCAATTGTGAACCTTGCTTGCATCTACCCATGATTCACCATTATGATACTTCTATGTGTATTTGCAAGCTTGGTGGAGATCCTTGTTGCTATTGCCATGTTTATCATGTGCCTCATACTATTGTTGATTTTTGTGTTGGGAGAGTCATGATGTTCCATTGCTATTTACACATGACTTCTTGCCAACACCATGAACCTACTTTCCTCATATCTTGCTTTCATGCTTGTGCTATGGCATGTGAATTATTCATGCCCACTATTTGCACACATGACATGCTTGCCATGATTCCTTCTAGTATGTTGCATCTTCGCACTACTAGCTTGCTTGACTTGATCGCTATGATTGCTTGCTATGTTGCATCACCCATGTTCCACTCTTACTCGTTTTCTTGGGTTGATGACCTATATGTTCATGCCTCTCACATGATATATCTTTTCTATTGTCGCTTGTTTCCAATAGTTGCATCTCTGCTTATTGATCTTGGAGACTTGGACACTTTACTTGTGATGCATGCTTGTTTGATTGAGCCTATTGCATTTGGTTGTTCTCGCATCATATGCCTCCATACTATGCAGTACTCCCTTGTCATTTCTTATGATGAGCATCATGCATACACTTGTTGGGTATCTTACCACACGAATGATAGGTTTTGCACTTCCGCTAACCTCATTTGTTTTTCCGAGTGTTTGTCATGTTCTTTCATTTTGAAGGATTCACAAGGCGGTAACATCACGAGACAACTTGGCTATGTGAAGGCATACAAGATGCGCAACTCCTTCATCCTTGAGAACCTCCTAAAGGTGACCTCCTTCCATTTGAGCCATCCTCAAATACACATATTGGACGGGTCATTCTTTCATTGTTGTTTCCTTCTTATTGTCTACATGATACATATATTGGATGGAGGACCGACTTTGAAGATGGACCCTATGGACCTTCGAGTTGAGGAGTGCCACGACATCGAGCTATGGTACAAGACCACCCATGACAAATTTGCACCCTATGCATGGATTGACACACATTATGATTGTCTTGTTGCACCTATTCCCATGTCATCCATGATATATGAGCTTGTGCATTTTCTTAGCAAATTTGTTGTGATATACCTTGATGGCATATTCATACATCATGATCATATTGTCGACCATCAATTGCATGATAACATACACATGTTGAGAATCCATTACCATATTCATGCTATTGATAAACCGTCTCTCTATGACATCATCACAATGGTAGAATTTGTCGCTTTGTGCACCATGCTTTTGTTCCCATGAATGCTTTGCATCTCATTCTAGATCATCTTGATAAGCTTCATGCGCTTTGTCACGACCAATCTTGCCACACGGACTCATTCTTACATGATGGACACTTTGTGTGCGCTAATTGTATTCCCGAGTGTTGCTTGTGTTTGCTCTTTTTGCATGTATATCACTCCGGTGACACCTTGGACTACTTGGATTGTGCCATGTCTTCAACTCCGTCCAACTACAAGTTCGTCCCCAACAACCGTTTCCATGGTGATGAGGATCACGATCCGAGGTTGGATCTTTCCCAAGGGGGGGGGGAGATAATGCGGAGCATCCCACGTTCATCCCCATGTACACTCCGACTACTCTCCAAACCCCATGTGGGCATATGATGAGACCTCGAACATATGCCATTGGACACAAGGTGAACTCGCTCCTCTCCGAACCTTCACTTTCTACATGTGAGACATGGATACTACCTCGAACATGTGTCCTATGCATGATCAGGTACTTAGAGGAAAGCCACGGAGCCACCAAATCCAACGGAAGAGCTAGCGAGGACACCAAGTACAAGGACCAAGAGAAGGAGCTGCCCGAAGCTACAGCCACCGGACGACCGACCCAGCCCGGACGTCCAGCCCTGGAAGGTCACGCCAGCCCAAGGAAACCAGGCCAACGCATGATACAGCGGCCGGACGTCCGACCAGGACCGGACGTCCGACGACTCCCAGGCCCCCGGGCGACCGAACCCCTCCGGACGTCCGGTACTTCTCCACCCGAGCCAAATTTACGGAAGTCCGAAGACTCCCGGACGTCCAGACCTTCCCGAGCCTCCGGATGACCGGAACCCACCGGACGTCCGACGCCTGTCTACGCAGAGTGTATTGGACCGAGTCCATCTATCCCCTACTTACCCCTTCGTGGCCCATGACTATATATACTCCTCCACCTCCTCCTAGTTATGGTTAGCGTTGATTTAGCTCAAGTTAGAGATAGAGCTTCGCTCATCCATCGGATCTCCTCCTCGTGAGAGACCGCGGCCTCCTTGGAGAAGATCCTATCGGATTCAAGACCCCCTCATGGGAAGATCCCCTTGTGGATTCAAGACCTCCTCACAGAGAAGATCGGTTACCTTTGTATCCTTACCTTTGTTGATTGTGGATCATATGTATCTCTTTGTGTTCGGTGATCTAGCACTTGTGTGATTGATTCCTTGTTGGTTGAGTGATTTCCCTATCGTTTCCTCCGTGTTCCCCTTTGTGCTTCCGCTTGTTCTTCGTGATTCCCCGTAGGATCCACTCCAAACTTGAAATATCGTCCACGTAGGGTTCCACCCTACATCAAGTTGTGATAGTTTTTCTGCTAGGGACCCATCTGTAGTGAAAATATTTTCAAATAGGGCCTGGACAGAAAATTTGAAAGCGCATTAGAAGGAAACGCGTTTTCCAAAAGTGAAAACGCATTTTATGCTAAAGTAGAAGAGGAACACGCTTTCGATAAGCGAAGACGTAATCCAGTGGATTACGCCTCCACTTATCCAGCATGACAAAGGTAGGGTCGGCTTGCCGAGCCACTGACACGTGGGGCCGCGGGGCCCACTAGCCAGTTGGCGGGGCGGCTTCGTTTTCCTCGCTCACGCCCGCGCCTGGCCGAGGCAGAGCCGACGCTCGACGGCGACTGCGGCCAGCTCCGGCCAGCTCCACATACCGGGGTGATCGGCGGGATGAGCCGGACCTCCCTGGACCCTTGGTTTTCGGCGGAGGGGTCAGGGTTGAGAAGGGCTCCCGCGGCGGTGGACGGAGGTGTTGGGAGTTGATGGAATTCATGGATAGGGGCCACCGGAGGATAGGTAAATATGATGGGGAGGTTCGTCGGTGACTTGGTGGAGCTCTGGTGAGGTCAGGAGGGAGGGGGAGGGCTCGGTTGTCACGAATTTCAGAGGCAGCCACCAACGACCGAGGCGGCCATTGGCGGGCTCAGGAGCTCTTCGAGCTTGCTTGAGTGGACGAGGGTGCTTGAGGGAGTCCTGGATTAAGGTGTCCTCTGACAGCCGGACTAGATACTTTGGCCGGACTGTTGGACTATGAAGATACAAGATTGAAGACTTTGTCCCGTGTCCGTATGGGACTCTCCTTTGCGTGGAAGGCAAGCTTGGCAATTCGGATATTTAGATTTCCTTCTCTGTAACCGACTCTGTGTAACCCTAGCCCCCTCCGGTGTCTATATAAACTGGAGGGTTTAGTCCGTAAGACAACAACAATCATAATCATACGCTAGCTTCTAGGGTTTAGCCTCTATGATCTCGTGGTAGATCAACTCTTGTAATACTCATATCATCAAGATCAATCAAGCAGGAAGTAGGGTATTAGCTCCATCGAGAGGGCCCGAAGCTAGGTAAAACATCATGTCCCCTGCCTCCTGTTACCATTAGCCTTAGACGCACAGTTCGTGACCCCTTACCCGAGATCCGCCGGTTTTGACACCGACATTAGTGCTTTCATTGAGAGTTCCACTATGTCGTCGCGGTAAGGCTTGATGGCTCCTTCAATCATCTTCAAAGATGCGGTCCACCGGGAGATTTTCCCTCCCGGGCAGATCTTCGTATTCGGCGGCTTCGTGCTGCGGGCCAACTCGCTTGGCCGCTTGGAGCAGATCGATAGCTACGCCCCTGGCCACCATGTCAGGTTTGGAAGCTTGAAATATACCGCCGATATTCGCGGAGACTTGATCTTCGACGGATTCGAGCCCATGTCAGGTGCGCCGAACAGTCACGACGAGCATGACTTAGATCTGCCATCAGACAGTGTCTGGGAGATCGTACCTACGGCGGCCCCGGGAATCAAACCGGAGCATATCGCATCCTCGAGGAGGGGTGGATAGACCCAGCCACAGAGGCCGAACACTCATTAGCGTTGGAGCTGAACACTGAAGCCAACTCCGGTGAGGATGGTATCCTCGGACCCTCGGACTCGTCTCCAGCTACAGGATCCGAACCGCGTGCGTCTGTGCCTATCGAATCTGATTGGGCACCGGTCATGGAGTTCACCATCGCGGATATTTTCAGCACTCGCCCTTATGTAATGTGCTGCACTCATTAAGGTCTCTTTCCTTGACGAGAGATTCTTGGCCGAACTATGTCCGGCTTGAGTGGGAAGCGGACGACGAAGAAATTTGATCCCCACCCACCACCCACCTAATAGCCTGAGAGGGATCGAGAAGAGGTGTCTAGAGGGGGGTGATTAGACACTAAGTACCAAAAGTTGCAGTTTTTAACTTGTTTAAGTGGGAGTGCAGTTTAGGCACAAGTTTAACACTCACAATACATATCAAGCAAGCATGCAAAGAGTATATGAGCAGCGGAAAGTAAAGCATGCAACTTGCAAGGATGTAAAGGGAAGGGTTTGGAGAATTCAAACACAATTTGGAGACATGGTGATTTTTGATCCATGGTTCCGATAGGTGGTGCTATCGTACATCCACGTTGATGGAGACTTCAACCCACGAAGGGTAACGGTTGCACGAGTCCACGGAGGGCTCCACCCACGAAGGGTCCACGAAGAAGCAACCTTTTCTATCCCACCATGTCCGTCGCCCACGAAGGACTTGCCTCACTAGCGGTAGATCTTCACGAAGTAGGCGATCCCATTTCCCTTACAAACTCCTTGGTTCAACTCCACAATCTTGTCGGAGGCTACCAAGTGACACCTAGCCAATCTAGGAGACACCACTCTCCAAGAAGTAACAAATGGTGTGTTGATGATGAACTCCTTGCTCTTGTGCTTCAAATGATAGTCTCCCCAACACTCAACTCTCTCTCACAGGATTTGGATTTGGTGGAAAGAAGATTTGAGTGGAAAGCAACTTGGGGAAGGCTAGAGATCAAGATTCATATGATAGGAATGGAATATCTTGGCCTCAACACATGAGTAGGTGGTTCTCTCTCAAAAAATGGATGCTGGAAGTGTAGGTTCGTTCTGATGGCTCTCTCCACGAATGAAGAGGAGGTGGAGGGGTATATATAGCCTCCACACAAAATCTAACAGTTACACACAACTTGCCAAACTCGGTGGGACCGAATTGGTAAACTCGGTCAGACCGATTCAGCAAATCCAGTGACCGTTAGGATTTTTGGTGGGACCGACATGCAACTCGGTAGGACCGATATGGTTAGGGTTAGGGCATAACATAATCTCGGTGAGACCGATTACTCAAACTCGGTAGGACCAATTTTGGTAATAAGTTAACCAGAGAGTTGGTCAGGCAAACTCGGTGAGACCAATTACACAAACTCGGTGGGACCGATTTTGGTAATAAGCTAACCAGAGAGTTTGCATTGTAATCTCGGTAGTACCGGCTGCTCAGACTCGGTGAGACCGATTTTGGTAACGTACATACCGAGAGATTACAATCCCATCTTGGTGAGACTAAGATCCCTATCGGTGAAACCGATTTGCCTAGGGTTTGTGGCAGTGGCTAAGACATCTGAACTCGGTGGCGCCGGATAGAAAGAATCGGTAGGGCCGAGTTAGACTTTCTGGTTTAGGACATATGTCGATGTGATAAAGTAGTTGAGGGCTTTGGAGCATATCATTAAGCACTTGAGCAAGCAAGCCATTAAGCAACACCTCATCCCCTCTTGATAGTATTGGCTTTTCCTATAGACTCAATGTGATCTTGGATCACTAAAATAGAAAATGTAGAGTCTTGATCTTGGAGCTTCAGCTAATCCTTTGTCCTTAGCATCTTGAAGGGGTTCCACATCCTTTAGTCCATGCCACTCCATTGTTGAACTTGTCTGAAACATACTAGGTAAAAGTGTTAGTCCAACAAGAGATATGTTGACATTAATTACCAAAACCACCCAGGGAGCAATTGTGCTTTCAATCTCCCCCTTTTTGGTAATTGATGGCAATGTACATCAAAGCTTTAGATAAAGGTATAGAGAATGGCAAGTAAGCTTTGTAAAGACATGTAACAAGCATAGGCTCCCCGGCCCTACATGTATGCAATCATGTGAATATGGAATATAGAAGCATGTGAATGCATAAACATGACAGAGTAAGCAATGTGTGACATGTATCTTGGTTATATGCATCAAAGCAAATGATGTAAGTATGAGAAATGTACCTTCATGCTCATGAGTCCTTGCAAACAGTATGTACAACAGCAAGAATTTCTCATATACATGATTGTGATGCATATACTTACCTTGTGGTCTTGAGTTGGCTTAGGATGGAATGAACCTATTAAAATAAGGTTAGACAACACAGATGCACTTACTAGCCAGAGCAAACAGGAAGAAACCACAAGAGTACCAAGACTGGGATGACATGTAGAGAGTGAGTACTGAGTACCACATTTGATATAGACATGTCCCCAAAGGTAAAGATGTGCAATGAATTTAAAGAGTTTCTTCCCTTAGATGTCTTGCTCCCCTTGAATCTAGCATGGGATACTGGGAGAAGATAGGGAACGGAAAATCAGAGCAAAGTGCAAAAACAGAGCTCAAAGAAACAAATGAACAGAGCTAATGCAAATGAGCACATATGAACATGTCTTTCCCCTTAAGAAGACATGTGGCATATCTCCTCTTGAACACCAAGCATCTAGGATCCTTGAAGATTACTCTCTTCTTGAGTATTCTCTCCCCCTGGAGATATCTCTCTCCCCCTGTTGAGGTGATAAGCTTTGATGTGATCTCTCTCTCTCCCCCTTTGACATCAATTTCCAAGAAGGGCCTTCTGGAATTTGTCGTGAATGGGTTTGGTCCTGGAGTCACAGCACAAAGTAATGATAAAAATGTGATGCTTGTAGAGGGCAAGATTCATTGAGTGGAGCTGGATCAAAAAGTAACGCAGGAATAAGTGGCAAAATGTTTTTCCTGTTGTGAAATCGGTGGCACCGAGTTGGATGCTTCGGTTGCACCGAATGATTTCGGTTAGACCGAACACAAGAAACCGGTGTGACCGAGTTCATCACAGAGAAATCACTTGTCACCTCAGCTCTCCAGACATGTAATATCGCACAAGGATTTGTAAGGAATTGGATGCAGAACAAATATAAAAGAAAAACAAATCTAGATGAAGTTTTTTTTGAGAAAGGGGAAACAAATATGCATGAGACAAATGCAAGAGCACGGAAAAGAACACGAGAGAACTTCATCTAGAATTGGTCGGCGACAAAGTCACCTATGTTAGAGTATATTGACTTAGGAGTCAAGTGAGATCACTTGATAATAGGTCATACTCATCGTTTAAGCTCAAAATGGGATTACCATTTTTCGTTTAAGCATCTTGATGTATTCACATCTTGTCGAGTTGCTTTGACTCATGACTTGGAGTAAAGCTTCTCTAAGATGGAATAACATACCTTGCGTGGTGGTGTTGATCATGATCATGTAGTTGAACTTGTGTGGGTTGCTCAAGGTTGATGTAGCTCATCAAGAGTTGGGAGCACCACTTGGAATTTGAGTTCATCTACCTACATGGGTTAGTTTTTGCAAGGAAGAGCACTGTGTATCCAAAATGACAATCATGAAACTCAACATAGAATTTGTCATAGGATATGTTTGAATGGTTTTGTGCTTCCTTGTCTTCAACCACCATTGTGTAGAGACTTGGTGATGTAGAGATTGCTCAAGATGTGAGTGAGTTGCAATCTCATAGAATTAGATTCATCCAAGTACCTACAAGGGTTAAATAACATGCAAGATGCAAATATATCCAAGACATAAGAGTTTCATCATAAGAGAAATATCAAGGATTAGTCATAAGCTCATGTCTTGCATGTATCCAATGGAGTTCCTACTCCAAGTTTGAAGCATCAATGATGTTCAATTCTCCTCTTAACCTGCAAAACACCCTACCATCAAGTGGTTTAGTGAATATATCCGCTAATTGCTTTTTAGTGCGAACATGCTTAAGATTAATGTCACCCTTAGCAATATGATCTCGAATGAAATGATGACAAACTTCAATATGCTTAGTTCGAGAGTGTTGCACGGGATTGTGAGCAATCTTGATAGCACTTTAAATGTCACAAAGTAATGTAACATGTTTCACATATATCCCATAATATTTAAGAGTTTGGGTCATCCAAAGTAATTGAGCACAACATGAACCAGCGGCAATGTATTCCGCTTCGTCGGTGGATAAGGATACCGAGTTTTGTTTCTTGGAAGACCAAGACACAAGAGATCTACCAAGAAATTGAGAAGTACCCGAAGTGGATTTTCTATCAACCTTGTCACCGGCATAGTCCGAGTCGGAGTAGCCAACAAGATTGAAAGAGGCCCTCTTAGGATACCAAATGCCAAAATTTGGTGTATGGATTAAGTATTTCACTATCCTTTTCACGGCCTTAAGATGACATTCTTTAGGAGCAGCTTGATATCGTGCACACATGCACACTTAGCATGATATCGGGACATGAAGCGCATAGATATAACAATGAACCAATCATAGAGCGATAAACCTTTTGATCGACCGGTTCACCATCTTTGGTCAAATCAAGATGTCCTCTAGTAGGCATGGGTGTTGTCATACCTTTGCATTCTTGCATATTGATCTTCTTGAATAAGTCCTTGGTGTACTTTGTTTGAGAGACAAAGGTACCTTCCTTAGTTTGCTTGATTTGCAAACCAAGAAAGAATTTGAGTTCACTCATCATAGACATCTCAAACTTCTCTGACATTAGCTTTCCAAACTTTTCACTAAAATGAGGGTTAGTAGAACCAAATATAATATCATCAACATAGATTTGGCACACAAATAGTTCTCCATTGACCCTTTTAGTAAAAAGAGTAGAATCAATTTTCCCAATTTCAAAGCCTTTTTCAATAAGGAACTTGGTCAAGCATTTATACCACGCTCTAGGAGCTTGTTTAAGACCATAAAGAGCTTTGTTAAGTTTGTAAACATGATCGGGTTTCTTAGGACTAACAAAGCCGGGAGGTTGCTTAACATAAACTTCCTCCTCTATTTCACCATTTAGAAAATCACTTTTGATGTCCATTTGGTACAAGGTGATATCATGGTGATTAGCATAGGCAAGTAAGATGCGAATGGACTCGAGTCTAGCAACGGGAGCATAAGTCTCACCATAGTCCATACCTTTGACTTGTGTGTAGCCTTGGGCGACGAGACGTGCTTTGTTGCGAACTACTTGTCCATCTTCATCTTGCTTGTTGCGAAACACCCATTTGGTACCGATGATGTTGTGGTTGTTGTCGGGCTTCTCAACCAATGTTCAAACTTGATTTCTCTCAAAATTGTGTAGCTCTTCATGCATGGCATTTATCCAATCCGGATCTTCCAATGCTTCTTCAACCTTCATAGGTTCAATGCTAGAGATGAATGAATAGTGTTCACAAAAGTTAGCTAAACGAGTTTTAGAGCGAGTGATTCTCCCAGTTTGGATATCATTGTTGATTTTCTCTACGGGATGATCTTTAGCAATTCTTGCTCGAACTCGTGAAAGCTTTTGCTTGGGTCTTGGTCGAACATCTTCTTCATATTGTTCTTCTTCTTGGCCTTCTTCATTGTTGGCGTTGTCATTCTCTTGTCATGGTGGAGAAGGAGGTTGTTGACGTTCGTCTTGGAGCACTTCCTCGTTTTCTTCATCTTGGTGTGCCCCACTTGTGGATGCTTCCGTATCAAACTTTCGTTCACCTTGTCGTGAGGTAGAAGCTTCCACTTGGACAGACGAGGTACTCTCCTTCACTTCCATTGGACGAATCTTGCCAATAGACAAGTCTTGGATTGCTTCCGACGTGTCTTTGTCTCCAACATCAATTGGCAATTGCTCTACTTGCAAGCCGTTAGATTCATCAAACTTCACATCTACCGTCTCTTCAACCTTTCGGGTGAAATTGTTGTAGACACGGTATGTGTGGGAGTTTGAGCCATAACCAAGTAGGAAACCTTCATGAGACATAGGAGCAAATTTAGAACGACGATGCTTATCAAGAATGTAGCACTTTGAGCTGAATACTCGAAAGTATCCAACTTGGGGTTTGTTACCGGTGAGGAACTCGTATACCGTCTTGCCGAGTAGCTTGTGAAGATACAAGTGATTTGTTGCATGACAAGCTGTCTCAACCGCTTCCGCCCAAAAGTGCTTTGGCGTCTTGTACTCATCAAGCATCGTTCGCGCCATTTCGATGAGCGTCTGGTTCTTCCTATCAACAACTCCATTTTGTTGAGGTGTGTACGTAGCCGAGAACTCGTGTGAAATCCCTTCTTTGTCAAGAAAGGTGTCCACATTTGCGTTCTTGAACTCCGTTCCATTGTCGCTGCGAACCTTCTTGATCTTCACTTTGAATTGATTTTGGGCCTTCCTTGCAAAGTTTTTGAAGATCTTTTGGACCTGCGATTTATCATCGAGAAAGAACACCCACGTAAATCTTGAAAAATCATCAACTATAACTAGACCAAAAGAATTTCCACCGAGACTCTTCTAGGTGTTGGGACCAAAGAGATCCATGTGAAGTAGCTCGAGTGGCCTCCTTGTGGTCATGATGTTCTTCACGGGATGCCTTCCTCCAACCTATTTACCTGCCTAACAAGCGCTACAAAGTCTATCCTTACCAAATATGACATTGTTAACTCCAAGGATATGATTTCCTTTAATAAGCTTTTCAAGGTTTCGCATACCAACATGACCTAATCGTCTATGCCACAACCAACCTTTAGAGGATTTAGAAATAAAGCACGTTCTAGGTTGAGCCGTTTTAGTGAAATCAACAATGTATAGATCACCTCTACGTACACCGGTAAAGACCATTTTATGATTATCTCTACGAAACACTTGGCAATCTACTTCAGTAAATAGGACATTGAAACCGAAATCAGCAAGTCTAGATACTGAAAGTAAGTTGTAGCCAAGAGATTCAACAAGCATGACATTTTGTATGCAGCTATCATGTGATATGGCCACCTTACCGAGGCCAACCACCTTATCCTTTGAGTTGTCACAGAAGGTGACATACTTTCGAGGACCATCGTTTTCAACAAGCTCCCAAAACATGTCTTTATCTCCGGTCATGTGATCGGTACATCCACTATCAAGAACCCATTCCTTTCCTCCTGCCATATATCCCCTAAGATTTGCCATAAGACCAAAGTGTCTCATTGCATCATCAAGATCGAAGTCACTATCATCATCCTCATCATAGTATCCATGTTCACCATCGTCATGTGGTGGATCAAATCCTAGAGAGGGTGATTCGTTAGAGTGAGTTTGATAATGATCTTGCTTATGAATTTTTATAGCTTCAGAAATAATATCACTAATAATTCCAACATCTCCTTTGGCACGCATAAGGTTTGTAACCTCAAATAGACAATCACCAAATATAGGATCACTGGAATTCATTTTACTCAAGGCAATAGACTTATGGAGAATTTCATCTAGATTTTTCAAGGAATAATTTGGAAAGCATTCCTCAAGAAATTTCCATATGGTGCAGGCACACTTAAGAGTAGGCAAACATCCAATCAGGTTTCTAGGCAATCCTCTATTGATAAGTTCGGCGGATCATGTGAGTTGACTCATGAAGGGTAGGATGCATTGGATCAACATGAGGTGCACAAGGGCCAGCAATGTACATTTTCAAATGATATTGATTGAAAATCACAAGCATCTCATTTTTCCACTCATGAAAGTACTCTCCATCAAGTATAGGCACTCTATGTCTAAGACTCCCAATAGTATACTCATCCATCTTCCTCCAATGGTGTTTAAACCAAAGCAATGGAGACCAAAGCTCCGATACCAATTGAGAGGGATCGAGAAGAGGTGTCTAGAGGGGGGGATGATTAGACACTAAGTACCAAAAGTTGCAGTTTTTAACTTCTTTAAGTTGGAGTGTAGTTTAGGCACAAGTTTAACACTCACAATACATATCAAGCAAGCATGCAAAGAGTATATGAGCAGCGGAAAGTAAAGCATGCAACTTGCAAGAATGTAAAGGGAAGGGTTTGGAGAATTCAAACGCAATTTGGAGACACGGTGATTTTTGAGCCGTGGTTCCGATAGGTGGTGCTATCGTACATCCACGTTGATGGAGACTTCAACCCACAAAGGGTAACGGTCGTGAGTCCACGGAGGGCTCCAGCCACGAAGCGTCCATGAAGAAGCAACCTTGTCTATCCCACCATGGCCGTCGCTCACGAAGGACTTGCCTCACTAGCGGTAGATCTTCACGAAGTAGGCGATCTCCTTGCCCTTACAAACTCCTTGGTTCAACTCCACAATCTTGTCGGAGGCTCCCAAGTGACACATAGCCAATCTAGGAGACACCACTCTCCAAGAAGTAACAAATGGTGTGTTGATGATGAACTCTTTGCTCTTGTGCTTCAAATGATAGTCTCCCCAACACTCAACTCTCTTTCACAGGATTTGGATTTGGTGGAAAGAAGATTTGAGTGGAAAGCAACTTGGGGAAGGCTAGAGATCAAGATTCATATGATAAGAATGGAATATCTTGGCCTCAACACATGAGTAGGTGGTTGTCTCTCAGAAAATGGATGCTGGAAGCGTAGGTTCGTTCTGATAGCTCTCTCCATGAATGAAGAGGAGGTGGAGGGGTATATATAGCCTCCACACAAAATCTAACCGTTACACACAACTTGCCAAACTCGGTGGGACTGAATTGGTAAACTTGGTCAGACTGATTCAGCAAATCTAGTGAATGTTAGGATTTTCGGTGGGACCGACATGCAACTCGGTAGGACCGATATGGTTAGGGTTAGGGCATAACGTAATCTCAGTGAGAACGATTACTCAAACTCGGTAGGACCGATTTTGGTAATAAGTTAACCAGAGAGTTGGTCAGGCAAACTCGGTGAGACCAATTACACAAACTCGGTGGGACCGATTTTGGTAATAAGCTAACCAGAGAGTTTGCATTGTAATCTCAGTAGTACCGATTGCTCAAACTCGGTGAGACCGATTTTGGTAATGGACATACAGAGAGATTACAATCCCATCTTGGTGAGACCGTGATGAGGACATCAATACCATTGTTACACCCACAGCCCCTGCTGCTATACATACTGGACCAATTACAAGAGCTCGCGCAAGCCAACTAAATTACCAGGTACTTTTGTTTCTTGGTAATGATTCTAATGTTCATGAGAATATTATGCTGCCTAAATTGGATACATTTGTTTTGCTTACAAATGAAGGGCCTAGCTTGGAGAAGGATGAACATTGGAGCAAGAGCAAGCATGGAGATGATGACATGCACAAGGGGAACAAGAACGGAGGTACAAGTGATGATTTCAGGACTTTGAAGCCACCATAATGGGTGCATGAAGCCTTGGACGAAATATACAAGATGCCACTTCATAAATTTCGTCAAGAGGCTATTCTAGGTGCTGCGTCACCTTATTATTGGGCCAGGCCCATGTAATTTCAAAATACATAAGTATAGGCTATTTTTAGAGTCCGTATGTGTGGGGAAAGAAGAGATACGGTTGATTTCGGACCCCTCCACCAAGGGTCACGAAGTCCCCCCCCCCCTCTTCCTCCATATATACAGCCCTTAGGGCACCGTTTAGACTTTGGGTTTTGTTTAGATTAAAGTTCGCCATAGCTGCAACTTCGCGTACTTCTTTTGTGTTCAACGACCATACAAAGGCGTCACAAAACCCCACCTTGATCAATAAAGCTTTCTTCTTATATTCGCAATATCCAGATTGCAATCTCAGTTTCTTGCTTGTTCTTCGTTTGCTCGCAGGAAACAGACCCTCGTGGTCAGGTTGATCGTGCTCCGTCGCGGTCTATAACCTCTCGGAGTTGGTTTAGCGATTGCTAAGCCGCGACTTCCTCGCACGTTCGTAGTCGGATCGTCAAAGTCGACTTCCACCAAAGCGAAATCCATCATCTCATCGAAAGATGGGACACCTTTGCCTCTATCAAGTGGTATCAGATTTCCAGGTTGCTCGGTGAGATTTTACAATTTTTCGTAGTTTAGATCGAGTCTGTTATTCATACCTATAGTCCACGAAAAAGCCACAAAAAAATTTAGGGTTAGTTCATCCTATCCGAACCAGTCTGAGCCTTTGCATAATCTTTTCTGTATTTGTGTTGTTGAATTTGCGGTTGCATCATCGTGTCTAGTTGCTGGTCTTAGAGTCTAGTCTTTTAGAGTTTCGAGTTCTGGTCATAAGTTGTCACGCCGCCGCTGCACCATCATCATCGCCCCTGCCATCTACCACCACCGCTTATCCGCCACCGCTTCGAATCCATATCCATCCACCACCACCGCTGCCATATATCACCACCGCTGCCATCTACCACCATATATCCACCACCAATCCGAGTTCCTTGCATATTAGGTTTGTTTTCAGGTTCCATCTAGTTTCCGATTCGTGTTTCCTTGCCGGAGTAGGTTTCGGGAATTTTTTTTTCCAAAAACGCACTTGATAAAAAAAATTCTGGCTATCCTATTTTTAGGTGTTTCTAAGCGTATTGAGACAGTCGCCGTTATAGAAAGGTTTTTTGACCTGTTTCCAGTTTTTGAGTCCAGGCAGTCGAAAAAAAAATTGGTCGAAAAAATTTCGTGCCCATCCTGTCAGTTTGACCTGGGAAGAGTTTTGAGACACTCGCCATTATAGTGATTTTTCGCAAAAAAAACAGCGCAAGAAAAAGCAGCGCAAAAAAAAGGGAGCGATTTTTTTTTCAGAGTGTGCTTTTCCCTTGTTTACGTGCAGCGCCGTGATTTTGTTAGTGTTCTAGGCTCGCGTCTCTAGCACGGTCTAGCCTAGGACCAGCACAGTATCGTCGTTGAGCGTTTATTCAACTTTGCATCTCTGAATTGATTATTGCTGACCTTTTTTGCTACCATATTATAAGCCTTCCCAGCTCCACATACATCTACGTCGTGCGTTTGACTCTCCCTAGTAATCGCTATATCCAAGCTTTGAGAGTTTTGACTACAACGGTTGCCAATCACCACCTGCTGCTGGGTAAGAACTGGTAAGAATTTGAGATTTGCTTGACGAGTTTGTGATACACCACCACCACTTCTTAGTAGTCTGTAGGATCATATTCTTGTGTGTTTCTATTTGCTGCTAACCATGGTAGGATCACAAGCCGATGAGACTAATTGGGAGAACCTGACGAACAAACAACTACATGATAAATTTCAGCAAATGATGAGTGGACAGGTGCAAGATGTGCTAAACAGATTTGACGAGGCCATGGAGAAGATAGATGGCATTGAGAAGACTTTCGAAACAAAGCTTGATAGCAAGTTTAATGAATTGCTCGCGCGTTTTCCACAACCACCGTTGGCTGCACCTATCGCACCTCTACAACAACAACAACAACGCATCCTTCCGAATCAGTATGGATGAGCGAACGTGTTCCTATTGACGATGGCCAAACTTCTGGTGCTGCTGTTCATGTTGTTGATGCTTCTTTGGCTCCTGCTACTGCTACTGCTGGTACCCAGGAGGATGATGAGTATGCGGGCGATTATGAGAATGAGGTTGATCAAAATCAGAACTACGTGCAGCCACCAGCACCACCACCAGCAAGTCGACCTCAGGTATATATTCGTAATGGTAGGCCTGCACCACCACCTCAGGTACGAGATGATGTCCATATTCCCAAACTGAAATTGAGTATTCCACCATTTGAGGGTAGATATGTTCCTGATATATATCTTACTTGGGAGTTAGAAACTGAACAATGTTTTAGATGTTTACAATATCCCGAGGAGACACGGGTTGCTGCTGCTGTTTGTGCTCTCACTAGTTTTGCATGTGTATGGTGGTCTGAACATTGTAGATTATATCCTATTCCCGCTACTTGGGCTGCTTTGAAAACTGCTATGCGTAGTCGTTGGGTTCCACCATATTATCAACGTGAATTGCTTCAAAAATTGCAGCGTTTAAGACAAGGGAAAAATTCTGTAGAAGAATATTATCAGGAATTACAGACTGGCATGATTAGATGTGGTATTGTTGAGGAGAATGAAGCTATGCTTGCATGTTTTTCGGGTGGATTAAATAGAGAGATTCAGACCATTCTAGAGTATAAGGAGTATACTAAATCAGTCGTTTATTCCATCTTGCATGTAAAGCTGAACATGAATTGCAGGATCGACAAGCAATGGCGCGCACTAACTTTTCTGCAGGTCGACCTTCCTCATGGACACCGCGTGCATCTTCTACTTCCACTACACCAGCACCTCCATCAGGTGCCACCTCCAGCCGTGATACAAGAAAGCAGGCACACCCACCACTATCTGCCAAGAGCGCACCTGCCGGACCTACACAGAGCTCTTCTTCTTCCATGGAATCAACAGGGCACACAAGTGATATTATTTGTCATCGTTGTAAAGGAAGAGGTCATTATGCGCGAGAATGCAAATCTCAGCGTGTGATGATTACTACTGAGGATGGTGGGTATGAGTCCGCTAGTGACTATGATGAGGAGACTTTGGCTCTTATTACACGTGAAGAACATGGTGGAGATGATTCTGATCATGAGACGCAATACATGGCTCCTGAAGACGCTGACAGGTATGAATGTTTAGTTGCTCAACGTGTTTTGAGTGTGCAGGCCACACAAGCTGAGCAAAATCAGAGGCACAATTTGTTCCATACCAAGGGAATTGTGAAGGAACGTTCTGTGCGCGTCATCATAGACGGAGGGAGCTGTCACAACTTGGCTAGCATGGAGATGGTGGAGAAGCTTTCTCTCACCACAAGACCACATCCACATCCTTACTACATCCAATGGTTCAACAACAGCGGCAAGGTTAAGGTAACACGTACTGTTCGTGTGCATTTTAGTATCTCTACATATGCTGATTATGTGTATTGTGATGTGGTACCTATGCAAGCATGTTCCTTATTACTTGGTAGACCATGGCAATTTGATAAAACATTTGTGCACCATGGTAGAAACAATCAGTATACTCTTGTTCATAAGGATAAAAATATTACTTTGCTTCCTATGACTCCTGATTCCATTTTGAAAGATGATATTAATAGAGCTAATAAAGCAAAACAGGAGAAGAATAAGAGTGAAAATCAGATTGTGGAAAAAGAATTTGAGCAAGAAATGAAGCCTAATAATAAACCATCTAGTGTTGCTTCTGAAATTAAATTGAAAAGTGCATGTTTATTTGCCACCAATTCTGATATTGATGAGCTAGATTTCAGCAAATCTGTTTGCTATGCTTTTGTGTGCAAAGAGGCATTATTTTCATTCGAGGACGTGCCTTCCTCTTTGCCCCCTGCTATCACTAACATTTTGCAGGAGTTCGCTGACATCTTTCCACAAGACGTGCCACCGGGATTACCACCTATTCGAGGGATTGAGCATCAAATTGACTTAATTCCCGGTGCATCGCTACCCAACCGTGCACCATACCGTACCAATCCAGAAGAGACGAAGGAGATTATGCGTCAAGTACAGGAGCTACTTGACAAAGGTTATATACGCGAATCTCTTACTCCTTGTGCTGTTCCTATTATACTAGTGCCTAAAAAGGATGGTACGTCACGTATGTGTGTTGATTGTAGAGGCATTAATAATATTACTATTCGTTATCGTCATCCTATTCCTAGGCTAGATGATATGCTTGATGAATTGAGTGGCTCTACAATATTCTCCAAAGTTGATTTGCATAGTGGATACCATCAAATTCGTATGAAATTGGGTGATGAATGGAAAACAGCATTTAAAACTAAGTTTGGTTTATATGAGTGGTAAGTCATGCCTTTTGGGTTAACTAATGCGCCTAGTACTTTCATGAGACTAATGAACGAAGTTTTACGTGCTTTCTTTGGACGATTTGTGGTAGTCTATTTTGATGATATACTGATTTATAGCAAATCTTTGGAAGAACATTTGGAACATTTACGTGATGTTTTTATTGCTCTACGTGATGCACGTTTGTTTGGTAACCTTGGGAAGTGCACCTTTTGCACCGACCGAGTATCTTTTCTTGGCTATGTTGTTACTCCACAGGGAATTGAAGTTGACAAAGCCAAGATTGAAGCTATTGAGAGTTGGCCGCAGCCCAAAACATTCACATAATTGAGGAGTTTTCTTGGCCTCGCTGGATTCTATAGGCGTTTTGTGAGAGATTTCAGCACCATTGCTGCACCTCTCAACGAGCTTACAAAGAAGGATGTGCCTTTTGTTTGGGGTACCGCACATGAAGAAGCCTTCACGGTATTGAAAGATAAGTTGACACATGCTCCTTTACTCCAACTTCCTGATTTTAATAAGACTTTTGAGCTTGAATGTGATGCTAGTGGAATTGGATTAGGAGGTGTGTTATTACAAGATGGCAAACCTGTTGCATACTTTTCTGAAAAATTGAGTGGGCCTAGTCTGAATTATTCTACTTATGATAAAGAATTATATGCTCTTGTTCGAACTTTAGAAACATGGCAACATTATTTATGGCCCAAACAATTTGTTATACATTCTGATCATGAATCTTTGAAACATACTAGAATTCAAGCTAAACTAAATCGTAGACATGCTAAATGGGTTGAATTCATTGAGGCTTTCCCTTATGTCATTAAACACAAGAAGGGTAAAGAAAATGTTATTGCTGATGCATTGTCTCGTCGCTATACTATGCTTTCACAACTTGACTTCAAAATATTTGGTTTGGAGACTGAGGGAGTCCTGGACTAGGGGGTGTCCGGATAGCCAAACTATCATCATCGGTCGGACTCCAAGACTATGAAGATACAAGATTGAATACTCCGTCCCATGTCCGGATGGGACTTTCCTTGGTGTGGAAGGCAAGCTTGGCGATACGAATATGTAGATCTCCTACCATTGTAACTGACTCTGTGTAACCCTAGCCCTCTCCGGTGTCTATATAAACCGGATGGCTTTAGTCCGTAGGATGAACAACAATCATACCATATGCTAGCTTCTAGGGTTTAGCCTCCTTGATCTCGTGGTAGATCTACTCTTGTAATACCCACATCATCAATATCAATCAAGAAGGACGTAGGGTTTTACCTCCATCAAGAGGGCCCGAACCTGGGTAAAACATCATGTCCCTTGTCTCCTGTTACCATCCGCCTAGACGCACAGTTCGGGACCCCCTACCCGAGATCCGCCGGTTTTGACACCGACATTGGTGCTTTCATTGAGCGTTCCTCTGTGTCATTGCAATCAGGAGGGATGCCTCTTCCCGTCTTTAAAGACGGCGCCGTCGTCAAGGGAGCTTTGGCCACCGGCCAAACTATCCGGCTAGGCGGTTTTCTTATGACCGCCTGTTCGGCCGCTGCTCCGACAATGACCTCTCAGGTCATCAAATGCGATCTTCACGTCAACTCCAAATTCACTGAGCAGCTAGATCCGATGGAGCTCTCCTCCGTAAATGAGCTCTTGGATCGCACCGCCGCCCTGGGAGTCGCCACAGACTATGATCAGATTGGGCTTAAAACTGATCTGAGAGAAATTAACTCTCCCCAGGCCACCCACCATGTTGTCGTGGTAGAGGAAAAACACGGCGACTCTTCTTCTATGTTAAAAACCAGTTATGTCCGGATTCCCGATCCCTTCATGTCGGATTCCCGTGGAGGGACGGATGTCAATCAAGTACTGAACCTAAAGTCAGGCATCGGACCAGATTTGTTGCATAACATCCAGTAATCCAAGCCTCCAAATCCGGAAACTTCTCGGCCTTTGAGCCTCAGATTGGGCGGGGTTCCAAATTTAATTCCGCCCGCCCACCCCAACATAAGCGATCTATCTCAAATATGGCAAGAGCCCGATGAAACAGTACATCTTTACTGGGCCAGATTCCTCCTGGTCATGGACATGATAAAGGACTACCGTGAGGAAAGCACAATCTCAATTTTCTGCAACAATTGCACAGACAAGGGAATCATGAACGCCATAAGTCGTCGCGAAGTTACACGCTTCGCCGACCTGGAGACCATAGTACAAAAATACTGTGCGATGGAGAGTGCCTGGAAAACCGAAACCAGGTTTTGGGGCAATCCGGCCCTGAATACAACCCTAGTTCGAAATAAAAGGATGCGTCATACTCAAGCACCTGGGTTAAAAACCAAAAAGAAAAACCCCCCTAAAGGGCACGGAACCGTACTGGAGGGATGGCTCAACGGCCCCTGTAAAACCCATAGTACAGAGGGCACCACTCCAACACATAGCCTTCAAGCATGTTGGATACTAGGGCAGGTGGCCAAAAGTGGCGAAGGCTTTCTAGCCCTGGGTAACCAGCCCAACAATATCAGTATGGTATTAACAGTCTTCGAGACTTTCGCATCAAATAACATGCGGAAACGAACAATCCGCAGCCTCGCCGAAGTCTACCAAGTAGCAACAACAAATCCATGGAGCGACACGGCTATCACCTTCAATGCTAGCGACGAACCTAAATTCCGAACAGCCCGAGCTCCAGCCACATTGGTCCTCAGTCCGATAGTGGACGGCTTTCGTCTTACCAAGGTACTCACGGATGGAGGCAGCAGATTAAACCTCATCTACGAGGAAACCCTCAAAAAATGGAAATTTACTGGAGCCGCATTGAGCGAAGCAGCACAACCTTCAGAGGAATAATCCCTAGTCGAGAAGTACATTGCACAGGAAAAATCACACTGGATGTAGTGTTTGGCTCGCCGGACAATTATAGGTCCGGGGAGGTCATGTTCCAAGTGGCCCCGTTCGGCAGCGGATATCACACCTTGTTAGGGCGAGAGGCATTCACAATCTTCCAAGCTATACCCCATTACGGGTACATGAAGCTCAAAATGCCCGGGCCCAATGGAATAATCACTCTTGTCAGTGATCCAGATATAGCACTCCACGCTGAAAATAAGACAGCCGCACTGGCCCTAGAGGCATTATCCGAAGCCCTAGCGGCAGAGGAACTCACTGCGCTGCGCTCCGCGGTGGATAGGGACGATGTGATACTCGATAAGAGGTCTAAGTCCACCTCTTTTAAACCAGCAGACGAAATAGTCAAATTCCAGGTCCATCCAACGGACCCCACAAAGACGGCCTCCATTGGGGCACAATTAAATCCTGATGTAGAAGCCGCACTACGAGAATTCCTTCGGGAAAATTGGGACATTTTTGTCTGGCACCCTTCAGACATGCCAGGAATCCCACGCAGGTTGGCAGAACACAGCCTAAATATCCTAAAAGGACTCAAGCTAGTCAAACAGGCTCTTTGGGGATTTTCCGAACCCAAAAGACAGGCAATGGGAGAGGAGCTAGCCAAACTCTTAGAAGCCAGATTCATCAGAGATATAACACCTCCGGACTGGCTAGCCAACCTGGTAATGGTACCAAAAAAGGACAAATCCTGGCGCCTTTGTGTCGATTTCAAAGACCTTAACAAGGCCTGTCCAAAGGACCCTTTCCCTCTCCCTCGCATCGACCAAATCATCGATGCTACCGCAGGGCACGAGTCATTGTGCTTCCTCGACGCATACTCCGGATACCATCAAATCAAGATGGCGGAAAAAGACCAGGCCGCAACGGCATTCATTACTCCGTACGGACCATTCTGCTTCAACACAATGCCCTTCAGACTCAAAAACGCCGGCGCAACATATCAGCGCATGATTCAGACATGCCTGGCCACCCAGATAGGCAAAACAGTGGAGGCTTACGTAGACGATGTGGTCGTTAAAACCAAACACATCGAAAATCTAGTAGACGATTCGAGGCTTACATTCGACAACCTCCGAGCATACGACATTAAGCTCAACCCGAAAAAATGTGTTTTTGGCGTACCAGCCGGAAAGCTCTTGGGCTTCATTATATCCGGTAGAGGAATTGAAGCAAACCCAGCCAAGATCCGGGCTCATTCACAATTGGATATCCCGAAAGACCTCAAACAAATACAAAAACTAACTGGATGCGTGGCAGCTCTAAGCCGCTTCATCTCCCGTTTGGGAGAAAAGGCGCTGCCCCTCTATCGCCTCCTCTGGCGCACCGAACACTTTGAATGGACGGATGCTGCCACGGCCGGACTCGAAGAAATTAAGGCCATATTGGCAACAAATCCGGTCCTGGCCGCGCCCAACCTGGGCGAACCTATGTTATTATATATCATGGCAACACATCAAGTTGTCAGCGCCGTACTCGTCGTCGAACGAGAAACAGAAGGGCACAAATTCCCTCTTCAAAAACCAGTGTACTACGTATCCACTGTCTTAACTCCATGCAAGTCCCGGTACCCACATTATCAAAAGATAGCGTATGTGGTGTTCATGGCATCCCAGAAGCTGCGACACTACTTTCAAGAGTGTTCCATAACGGTGGCCTCCGAAGTACCTCTCAACGATATTATAAACAACCGCGACGCGACGGGCAAGATTGCAAAACGGGACATTGAGCTCTTACCATTTGACATAACCTACAAACCACGGCGAGCTATAAAGTCGCAAGTTTTGGCTGACTTCATCGCCGAATGGACCGAAGCCGAACTCCCTAAAGAGTACGGCGCATACTCCAATTGGATCATGCATTTCGACGGCTCCAAAATGTTGGCTGGCTTGGGGGCTGGCATCGTCTTGACGTAAACAACCGGAGACACAGTCCAATACGTACTTCAAATAATGTACACGGACTCCAACAACGCAGCCAAATACGAGGCCCTTCTACATGGTCTTCGGATGGCAATCTCCATGGGTATTCAATGCCTAGAGGTGTGCAGGGATTCAAACCTCGCAATATCCCAAGTAAATGGAGACTTTGACACCAAGGATCTGAAAATGGCAGCCTACCGTAACGCCGTCATAAAAATGTCATCTCGGTTCGAAGGACTCGAATTCCACCATGTAGCCCGGGATAATAACCAGGCAACAGACGTGTTGGCACGCATCGGCGCAAAACGCGACGCCGTCCCTCCAAACATCCTCCTGGAGCGGCTCTTTAAGCCATCCGTATTATGGGAAGAAGAGTCCAGAAATAACAACCCAGAACCAACTGAACCACTCAACACGGAACATTCTGACACAATCGGTGGCTCCGCCAATGAAATAACACCTTCAGCCCACGAAATAATGATAGTAATTGCCCCGTGGACGGAACCATTCCTAGCCTACTTAATCAGGCAGGAACTCCCCGAAGACCAAAATGAGGCCCGCTGCATAGTTCGGCGATCTAAAGCCTACAAGGTCCATGAGGGAGAACTTTATAAGAAAAGCACAACCGGAGTCCTTCAAAGGTGTATCTCCGAAGAGGAAGGGCGAAATCTCCTAGCTGAAATTCACGCCAGACTCGGCGGGCACCACGCCGCAGCCCGGGCCCTTGTAGGCAAGGCCTTCCGTACAGGATTTTATTGGCCGACAGCCCGGGCAGATGCTAAGGACTTAGTCCAACGATGCGTTGGTTGCCAGCTCTTTGCTAATCAAAGCCACATGCCACCCACCACCCTCAAAACTATACCCATCACCTGGCCGTTCGCGGTCTGGGGGCTTGACATGGTTGGACCCCTTAAAGGGGGAACCCACAAGAAAAAATACTTATTGGTCATGGTGGACAAATTCACCAAATGGATAGAGGCCAAGCCGGTTAAAATGGCAGAATCCGAACCTGTGATAGACTTCATATCCGGGGTAGTACACCGTTTCGGCGTCCCCCACAGCATCATCACTGATAACGGCACGAATTTCACGGCCGACGAGGTTAAACTCTGGTGCAAAAACATGGGCATCAAGCTCGACTACGCTTCAGTCTATCACCCTCAAACTAACGGTCAAGTGGAACGGGCAAATGGTCTAATCATGAGCAGCATTAAACCCGGATTAGTGCGGTCCCTCACGGAATCTAACATGCACTGGGTCGAGGAGCTAGACTCCGTACTCTGGGGGCTACGGACCACACCAAACTGCACTACCGGATTCACACCATTTTTTATGGTATACGGCGCTGAGGCAGTTTTGCCCTGCGATATAATTCATGACTCACCTCCCGTGCGCATGTACGAAGAAAGAGAAGCCGAGTTGGATCGGCAGGACAGTTTGGACGCCTTAGAGGAGGAGCGCGACGTGGCAAAATCCCATTCCACATTCTATCAGCAGCAGGCTCGAACATATCAAAGCAGAGAAGTACGGGCCAAAACTTACAACGTTAGCGAGCTAGTTCTACGCCCGCCGGACAAGAAAAAGGACAAACTTAAGCCCAAATGGGAAGGTCCCTTCATCATCAACCAAGTCCTTACCGGCGGTGCATACCATCTACGCAACGCATCTAACAACCGACTCGAGCCAAACCCATGGAACGCAGCCCGTCTCCGAAGATTCTACGCCTAGCTCCGGACTCAGAGTTCGTCTCCTTCCTCCGTCCACCTTTCATATTTTTTCGCTGTCTTTGTTTTCCCTCCTTTTTCCTCCCTGTTTCAGTACAAGCCTTTTGAGGGCCGATCTGCGCTTTGTTTGCACTGAGTTGATGCGCTACTCGCACTCATTATACCCAGGGGCTTCTTTAACAGAAGCTTATCTATACGGGCTTCATGCCCAACACATGTGTCATACTTCCGCATGTACCTTTTACTCACCATTAAATGCATCGATATGACTTAAGTTTTGGCCAAGCTGGGTTGCCTGGCTCCTGTGCTTACCCCTACGTTGCCGATTGTTCGGCTAGGAGGTAAAGGGAGCACCTCTGCGATTGTTACTGCCAGATCAGCCGGATGTGTACCTCAGACTGGGTGAAGCCGAAAGCTAGCGTTCTTAAGGGAATATTCGGTCGGTGACCTGAAAGATGATTTATTACTTATTTATTTCTCTGCCCCCAGATGCTTTTCTGCTCTTTTCGCAGTCTGGAAATGCACTTTAGGGCATGCCTCCCAGGGAAAGGAACCCCTAACGGAACTATTCTCCCTGGAAGATGTTTCTTACTAACCATGTAATATAACATAGCTAGTTGGGCACTTGTCTGATAAAGCACTTATGACCCCTACGCCTTGTCTCCATGCATGCCCCAGTTTTTGTATAACCGTCAGGGTATTCGGACACACTCCGGACGGTTGGGTCCCGAGGTTGAAGCGAAACGGTCCGCAAAGACAAACGATCTACAATCCGGCGAGAAGGCATTTTACTTGTCATTTTAAATTACATCGTCAAACTGACTGATTGTACTCCTCTTCAATCCCATCTAACAGGCTGTCTAATTTACAGTCCCGTTGGGAATATTTCGCAGCCAACTCTACTTGGCCGTACATCAGGCTCACAGGGATCTCCTTCCCATCGGGCCCCACAGGTCCGACCTCGGCCATGTGGTTTGGATCAGCCCTCGTGTACCGCGTCTTCACCATGGCCCAGGCCTCCCTGGCGCCTTGACGGCAGGCCGATATCTTCCACAGACGGAAACGCTACCGTACTCCCTGAAGCTTCTCCGCAAGCCCTCCAAGACCCTCGGGTGGGGAGACGGAAGGCCATAAGGCCTGAATGACGCCGCTCATCGCCTGCCGAACACGTTCGTGCAGTTGCAGCAGCTCGGGAAGAGGGTCTCCCGTAGAACCAGGCATCTCCTCCGCCGGACGACCCGTGAGCACACCTACAGGCACATTTCTGTCAATCGACTTCCTCGCCGAACTCTTCTTTTCTAAAGAGTTTGCTCAAGCACTTACTGTAAATGCCGCGACGAAGTCGTCGATTCTCCTTTACGGAGTTAGACAGCTGGACCCGAACACCTTTTAGTTCTTCGCCCAGCTGGGTGTGAGCATCTTGGAGTCTGTTCCTCTCCTGCTGCACCCTTGTAAGCACCTTCTCGCCGGCCTTAAGCTGGCGCAGCAGATGTTGCTTGTCCGGATCTAGTCCGGCACCCTCTGCAATATTATTGTCAGACCATACACACACGCTGCACTTCATAAAATACTTCTCTTTTCAAAAATATGAATTACCAGAGGGGGTCTCTGTGGCTCCCCGGGCAGCGGCTAGCGCGGCCTCAAGTTGGGCCTTGCATTCTTGAAGCTCCTGGGACAGGTGGGTATTCTTCTCCGCAAGATCCTGCATAACAAATGATCCTTAAATCAGTTAGTTTAACTATTTTAAATCTCGGGGGATACTGGCATATATAACCATTAAAATTTCTCACCCGTATGTCTTTTACATACTGTTCCGTGGCTCTGGTTAAACCATCTTGAGCAGCACGGAGATGCGCGTCTCCCGCATTAAAGGCATTCAACGCCTCTGGGGAGAAACACGCGTCACGAAGAACTGTCCGGCGGCGCCTGTGATTCATGGCGCTCTCCACCTTAGACCTGGTGGCGGACAACCTGTCGGCATCCTCCGTTGGAGGAGCATCCGGCTCGCGCCTTGCTCTCGCCTCCCCCTCCGGACCAGGCGTTGGAGCCTGGCTGGTGGAGGCTTGGTTGGCAACCTCTCCGGGCTCAGTCTAGCGAGCGCTGTTTCTCCTGGAAGAATAATGAGCATTAATATACCTCCCAGGAGCCTTTCCCTTAAAGGACAAGGGTGCGCCATACCTCTGCGGCGATGTTTCGATTCGTTCCGCACTCCTCTTCCGCCTGTTGGGCCGCACTGACCCTGGTTGGTCAGTCGCTGCGGGCTCGGCTTCCCGCCGTAAAGGCACCTACTGCGAAGCACCGTTGGTACACGGTGAACAGAAATAAGCATTAAAAAGTAACGATGTTAGGACTTCGGTCGTATTCACCTGGGAAGCCGGAGATAAACTGGGGTAGTCAGCCGTAATGGCGACTAGAGCATTGTCTATGCTGAGCTGGTGGAACACCCCATCAATCAGTTCCACCATTATGTCCAGATCCTCTCCGGAGGCCGGATCAAGGGATCTTCTCGGATCCTCGGGTTGAGGAGTCGGGCTTTCTATGCCCTCCACATCCCGGCGCAGTTCCTGCGTCGAAATCATAAAGTAAGACACTTATCTTTGAACGCATAGATCAGATATATAAACTCCGCTCACCCAGCTCCGAGGGTTATTCATGGATAATCCATTCAATGGACTCCTGCGGAGGAGGTCCTCCTTCTCCCCCTTGTACAAGCCGGACAGGATCTTCACCAGATCGGCGGCCAAGCCCGGCCCCTTGTGGCCATGACGGGTGGCGTCATTCTCCCCGTTGAAATCCCACATGGGGTGGCCCCTATATTGGAGCGGCTGCACCCCTCGCATAATGCATGTGGCCATGACTCCAATCATGGTTAATTCGGAATGGACCAGTAACCGTATCCGGCCCATCAGATATTGGACGCTCCTATCATCTTCCCGTTGAGGGCTCCGTGGGCGCCAGCTCAGGCGTTTCTTCAGAGGAGCGTTGCTAAACTCCGGGAGGACGATCCGAACTGGGTCCGGCAGCGCGGCATCTTCCATATAGAACCACTCCGAAGGCCGGTCTTCGGACGCCTTCTTCGGGGTTCCAGATAGATATCCGGTCCCGGCGATGTGCCATATTTCGGCTCCGCCCACTTGATATATCGACCCCTCGTGATAACGGGGTACGAGGCAAAACAGTCTCTTCCACAGCGCAAAATGGGGCTCAATGCCCAAGAACAGCTCGCAAAGAGCTACAAAGCCCGCGATGTGTAAAACGGAGGCAGGTGTGAGGTGGTGAAGTTGGAGTCCGTAGAACTCCAGAAGCCCCTGGAGAAACGGATGTATAGGAAATCCGAGTCCCCTTATTAAGTAGGGGACGAAACATACCCGCTCTCCTTTGGAGGGATTGGGGACGCTCTCCGCCTGCTTCCCACCCTTGTAGGTGGCCAGTCCGGCTCGAACGGGAACCATAAAGGCCGGGGGAAGGTATCCCTCTGCTTGGAGCGTCACTAACTCGCTATGCAGGACTGAGCATCTCCTCCAGTCTCCTGGCTGAGGACTGGGAGCGCGAGAAGAGGAGCCGCGTCGACTGTCCATGTTGGAATGGATTTTTGTCAGATGCGCTTCGATGAGTACTTGCGGGAGGAGGATGGTGTGATTCGGATCTGGATCCTCGTCTCTCTTATAGGCGGTTTATTCGCGCAGCTGGGGGCAAAATGTAAAAATACCCTGGCTTTTCGCATTCATACGACACGTGGAAGAAGGCCATTATTGGACGTGGAAGCCAAGGAGCGCAGCATTTATGAAGAAACCAGACACTATTCGGCAAACACATGGAACATGGAGGAGAACCCGCCTTGCAAACGCCGAAGACAACATACGCGCCGGACTCGTCGTCATTGAAGCCTGGTTCGGGAGCTACTGAGAGAGTCCTGGACTAGGGGGTGTCCGGATAGCCGAACTATCATCATCGGCCGGACTCCAAGACTATGAAGATACAAGATTGAAGACTTCGTCCCGTGTCCGGATGGGACTTTCCTTGGCGTGGAAGGCAACCTTGGCGATACGAATATGTAGATCTCCTACCATTGTAACCGACTCTGTGTAACCCTAGCCCTCTCCGGTGTCTATATAAACCGGATGGCTTTAGTCCGTAGGACGAACAACAATCATACCATAGGCTAGCTTCTAGGGTTTAGCCTCCTTGATCTCGTGGTAGATCTACTCTTGTAATACCCACATCATCAATATAATTCAAGCAGGACATAGGGTTTTACCTCCATCAAGAGGGCCCGAACCTGGGTAAAAAATCGTGTCCCTTGTCTCCTGTTACCATCCGCCTAGATGCACAGTTCGGGACCCCCTACCCAAGATCCGCCGGTTTTGACACCGACAGAGACCATCAAAGATCAATATGTGCATGATGCTGATTTTAAATATGTATTGCAGAATTGTAAAGAAGGAAGAACATGGAACAAGTTCGTCGTTAATGACGGATTTGTGTTCCGTGCTAACAAGCTATGCATTCCAGCTAGCTCCGGTCGTCTTTTGTTGTTGCAGGAGGCGCATGGAGGAGGACTAATGGGACACTTTGGCGTGAAGAAGACGGAGGACGTACTTGCTACACATTTCTTTTGGCCAAAGATGAGACGGGATGTTGAGCGTTCTATTGCTCGCTGCACTACATGTCAAAAAGCTAAGTCACGACTCAATCCGCATGGTTTATATATGCCTTTGCATGTACCTAGTGTTCCTTGGGAGGATATATCTATGGACTTTGTTTTAGGTTTACCTAGAACAAAGAAGGGGAGGGATAGCATATTTGTTGTCGTGGATAGATTCTCGAAAATGGCACACTTTATACCATGTCATAAAAGCGATGATGTTGTTAATGTTGCTGATTTGTTCTTTCGTGAAATTATTCGCTTGCATGGTGTGCCAAATACTATTGTTTCAGATCGTGATACTAAATTTCTTAGCCACTTTTGGAGATGTTTATGGGCTAAGTTGGGGACTAAACTTCTTTTTAGTACTACTTGTCACCCCCAAACTAATGGACAAACTGAAGTAGTCAATAGAACATTGTCTACTATGCTTAGGGCTGTTTTGAAGAATAATAAGAAAATGTGGGAGGAATGCTTGCCTCATATTGAATTTGCTTATAATAGTTCATTGCATTCTACTACTAAGATGTGCCCTTTTGAAGTTGTGTATGGTTTCCTACCTCGTGCACCTATTGATTTGTTGCCTCTTCCATCTTCGGAGAAGGTTAATTTTGATGCTAAAGAACGTGCTGAATTGATTTTAAAAATGCATGAGTTAACTAAGGAAAACATTGAGCGTATGAATGCTAAATATAAACTTGCTGGAGATAAGGGTAGAAAACATGTTGTGTTGGCACCTAGAGATCTTGTTTGGTTACATTTGCGTAAGGATAGACTTCCTGATTTGCGCAAATCAAAGCTAATGCCACGTGTTGCTGGTCCCTTTAAGCTGTTGGAGAAAGTAAATGATAATGCATATAAACTTGAGCTGCCTGCAGATTTTGGGGTTAGTCCCACTTTTAACATTGCAGATTTGAAGCCTTATTTGGGTGAGGAAGATGAACTTCCGTCGAGGACGACTTCATTTCAAGAAGGGAGGATGATGAGGACATCAATACCATTGTTACACCCACAGCCCCTGCTGCTATACATACTGGACCAATTATGAGAGCTCGCGCACGCCAACTAAATTACCAGGTACTTTCGTTTCTTGGTAATGATTCTAATGTTCATGAGAATATGATGCTGCCTAAATTGGATACATTTGTTTTGCTTACAAATGAAGGGCCTAGCTTGGAGAAGGATGAACACTGGAGCAAGAGCAAGCATGGAGATGATGGCATGCGCAAGGGGAACAAGAACGGAGTTACAAGTGATGATTTCAGGACTTTGAAGCCACCATAATGGGTGCATGAAGCCTTGGACGAAATATACAAGATGCCACTTCATAAATTTCGTCTAGAGGCTATTCTAGGTGCTGCGTCACCTTATTATTGGGCCAGGCCCATGTAATTTCGAAATACATAAGTATAGACTATCTTTAGAGTCCGTATGTGTGGGGAAACAAGAGACAGGGTTGATTTCGGACCCCTCCACCAAGGGTCACGAAATCCCCCCCCCCCTTCCTCCATATATACAGCCTTAGGGCACCGTTTAGACTTTGGGTTTTGTTTAGATTAAAGTTCGCCATAGCTGCAACTTCGCGTACTTTGTTTGTGTTCAACGACCAGACAAAGGCGTCACAGAACCCCACCTTGATCAATAAAGCTTTCATCTTATATTCGCAATATCCAGATTGCAATCTCAGTTTCTTGCTTGTTCTTCGTTTGCTCGCAGGAAACAGACCCTCGTGGTCAGGTTGATCGTGCTCCGTCGTGGTGAATAACCTCTCGGAGTTGGTTTAGCGATTGCTAAGGCGCAACGTCCTCGCACGTTCGTAGTCGGATCGTCAAAGTCGACTTCCACCAAAGCGAAATCCATCATCTCATCGAAAGACGGGACACCTTTGCCTCTATCAGACCGAGATCCCTATCGGTGAAACCGATTTGCCTAGGGTTTGTGGCAGTGGCTAAGACATCTGAACTCGGTGGCGCCGGATAGAAAGAATCGGTAGGGCCGAGTTAGACTTTCTGGTTTAGGACATATGTGGATGTGAGAAAGTAGTTGAGGGCTTTGGAGCATATCATTAAGCACTTGAGCAAGCAAGCCATTAAGCAACACCTCATCCCCTCTTGATAGTATTGGCTTTTCCTATAGACTCAATGTGATCTTGGATCACTAAAATAGAAAATGTAGAGTCTTGATCTTGGAGCTTCAGCCAATCCTTTGTCCTTAGCACCTTGAAGGGGTTCCACATCCTTTAGTCCATGCCACTCCATTGTTGAACTTGTCTGAAACATACTAGGTAAAAGTGTTAGTCCAACAAGAGATATGTTGACATTAATTACCAAAACCACCCAGGGAGCACTTGTGCTTTCATAGTCACTGTTGATGACTTAACCGACATGCTTGACTTCAACTCCGAAGACAACGATGGTATGGACGGTGATGCAGGAGAAGAACAGGAACCACCGCCTATAGGGCGCTGGACAGCCACCTCATCATATGATATATATATGGTGGACACCCCCAAAGAAAGCAACGGCAATACAGACGATAACCCCTTGGAGAAGCAATCAAAGCACCGGCGTCACAGGCGCAGCTCCAAGCCCCGCCTGTCGGTGGGAAACGACACCTATGGGATCACTGGAATCCCTTCTACGGCTGTGGGGCGCGGGGATCGTGAGAAGAGCGGGACTAGCAGACCACACAAAGGGGATTTACCAAAGTTCGGGCTGCAAAGATGCGTAAAACCCTATGATCCTTCTTTGGTGGATGTATTCAGTGTTCGTGAGCTTTCGAACTAGCTCTAGGGGCTGTGGGGTTTGATGTGTACTACACAACCTTGTTCTTGTTGACGTTGTTGGGCCTGCAAGTGCATAGCTTTGTAGGACAGTAGCAAATTTCCCTCAAGTGGATGACCTAAGGTTTATCAATCCGTAGGAGGCGTAGGATGAAGATGGTCTCTCTCAAGCAACCCTGCAACCAAATAACAAAGAGTCTCTTGTGTCCCCAACACACCCAATACAGTGGAAAATTGTATAGGTGCACTAGTTCAGCGAAGAGATGGTGATACAAGTGCAATATGGATGGTAGAAATAGGTATTTGTAATCTGAAAATATAAAAACAGCAAGGTAACTAATGATAAAAGTGAGTGTAAACGGTATTATAATGGTAGGAAACAAGGCATAGGGTTCATACTTTCACTAGTGCAAGTTCTCTCAACAATAATAACATAGATAGATCATATAACAATCCCTCAACATGCAACAAAGAGTCACTCCAAAGCCACTAATAGCAGAGAACAAACGAAGAGATTATGGTAGGGTATGAAACCACCTCAAAGTTATTCTTTCGGATCAACCTATTCAAGAGTTCGTATTAGAATAACACGTTAAGAGACAAATCAACCAAAACCCTAATGTCACCTAGATACTCCATTGTCACCTCAAGTATCCATGGGCATGATTATACGATATGCATCACACAATCTCAGATTCATCTATTCAACCAACACAAAGTACTTCAAAGAGTGCCCAAAAGTTTCTACTGGAGAGTCAAGACGAAAACGTGTGTCAACCCCTATGCATAGGTTCATGGGAGGAACCCGCAAGTTGATCACCAAAACATACATCAAGTGGCACGTGATATCCCATTGTCACCACAAATAAACACGGCAAGACATACATCAGGTGTTCTCAAATCCTTAAAGACTCAATCCGACAAGATAACTTCAAAGGGAAAACTCAATTCATCACAAGAGTGTAGAGGGGGAGAAACATCATAAGATCCAAGAATAATAGCAAAGCTCGTGATACATCAAGATCGTGCCATAGAGAGAACACGAGAGAGAGAGAGAGAGATCAAACACATAGCTACTGGTACATACCATCAGCCCCGAGGGTGAACTACTCCCTCCTCGTCATGGAGAGCGCCGGGATGATGAAGATGGCCACCGGTGAGGGTTCCCCCTTCGGCAGGGTGCCGGAACGGGCTACCAAGAGGTTTTCGGTGGCTACAGAGGCTTGCGGTGGTGGAACTCCTGATCTATCTTGATATTCGATGTTTTTAGGGTGCGTAGGCTTATATAGGCGAAAAAAGTTGGTCGGGGGAGCCTCGAGGGGCCCATGAGAGGGTAGGGCGCGCCCAGGGGGGGTGGGTGCGCCCCCTGTCTTGTGGCCTCCTCGATGATCTTCTGACGTGAACTCCAAGTCTCCTGGATCATAACCTTCCTAAAAATCACGCTCCCGAAGGTTTCATTCCGTTTGGACTCCGTTTGATATTCCTTTTCTTCGAAATACTGAAACAGGCAATAAAACAGCAATATGGGTTGGGCCTCCGGTTAATAGGTTAGTCCAAAAATGATATAAAAGTGTATAATAAAGCCCATAATCATTCAAAACAGATAATAAAATAGCATGAATGCTTCATAAATTATAGATACATTGGAGACGTATCAGCATCCCCAAGCTTAATTCCTACTCGTTCTCGAGTAGGTAAATGATAAAAGAAAGAATTTATGAAGTGTGAATGCTAGAAGGTGCACAAGTTTGATCAATGATAATTTCAATCACCTTTTCTGGCATGATTATATGTCATAACAGTAGTTCATCTCATAAAACTCCTCATGATAGAGTAACAAGAAATTCACATGTCAAAGCATAGACCATAAACTTTCTTGAAAACTAGCAAACTTCATTCTCAGTCATCAAACAATTGCAATTCATCTTATTTTCAGGAATAGCAAACTCCACATACTCAACTATCATATAGTCTTCTACAATTGCTAACACTCACGCAATACTAATGGTTATGGATTTTCAATCGGACACTGAGAGAGATACGAGCTTATAGTGTTGTCTCCCAACGTATTCACCTTTGGGTGATGTCAACAATAATAGTTCATGCTAACTTACATCCAATTGGATATATATATCAAGATCTTTCCAACACAAGGTGCTTGCATAAAGTAAAAGACATAAAGTAAAAGATAGGCCCTTCGCAGAGGGAAGCAGAGGTTGTCATGCGCTTTTAGGGTTGGATGCACAAAATCTTAATGCGAATGAACGTCATTTTATATTGCCACTTGTATATGGACCTTTATTATGCAGTCCGTCGCTTTTATTGCTTCCATAACAAGAACGTATAAAGCTATTTTCTTCACACCAAAATATCATACATATTTAGAGAGCAATTTTTATTGCTTGCACCGATGACAACTTACTTGAAGGATCTTACTCAATCCATAGGTAGGTATGGTGGACTCTCATGGCAAAACTGGGTTTCAGGATATTTGGAATCACAAGTAGTATCTCTGCTTGGTGCAAGGAATTTTGGCTAGCATGAGGGGGAAAGGCAAGCTCAACATGTTCAAATGATCCATGACAATATACTTTAACTGTGATGTGCGAAAACATAACCCATTACGTTGTCTTCCTTGTCCAACATCAACTCTTTAGCATGTCATACTTAATGAGTGATCCCAATTATAAAAGATGTCTAGGATAGTGTATTTATATGTGGAATCTCTCTTCCTTCAATATTCTTTCATGAATTGTTCCAATGACCAATACAATGCTTGCTAACCTTCAATAAATTTACATCCTCTACTTATTAGATGTGAAGTCATTACTCCCCATGGGGTAAGCAAATGAGACATATAAAATTTCAGATTTATGACAATCAACTCATTCAACCATTTACTCATAGGATATAAGTGAAGCACACGAGTAAATGACAAACTACTCCAAAAAGATATAAGTGAAGATTAATGAGTAGCTAAATAATTTCAGATCTTGGTATTGTATTCAAACAGCAATCAAGGCAAAACAAAATGACATTGCAAGGATAGCACAACTCATGTGAAGAAGCAAAAGCTTAGGCTCAACTGATACTAACCGATAGTTGTTGAAGAAGAAAGGTGTGATGCCTACGGGGTATCCCCAAGCTTAGATGCGTGGGACTTCATGAAATATTATCTTGGGGTGCCTTGGTCATCCCCAAGCTTGAACTTTTGTGTCTCCTTAATTCCTCTCATATCATAGTTTCTCTTTTTATCAAAAGCTTCATCCACACCAAACTCAACAAGAACTCGTGAGATAGGTTAGTATAAACCAATGAAAAACCTTATCATTTTCTACTGTAACAAATCACTAAAATTATTATTCAACATTGCATACTTAATACTCCTATCCTCAAATAGAATCATTAAACAAGCAAACATATGCAAACAATGCAACCATAACAACAATCTGTCAAAACAGTATAGTCTGTAAAGAATGCAAGATTCATCATACTTCCCTAACTCCAAAAATTATGAGAAAACTACTACGCTGTAGAAGATTTATCAGAGCTCATTATGCAAAAAGTTTCAACATTACATCATTCTCTTACTTTTCTAGGGAATTTTTGCAACAACGGTAAACTTTCTGTTTTCAAACAGCAACATGTATACTAGCAAAATAAGCATGGTAAAGGCTATACTTGACATTTTTATTGAAAATAAAGATGCAAAACATTATTCTAAATAACATCAAGCAAATACTAACAAGAGAAAATGACGCTCCAAGCAAAACACATATCATGTGGTGAATAAAAATATAGCTCCAAGTAAAGTTACCGATGAATGAAGACGAAAGAGGGGATGCCCTCCGGGGCATCCCCAAGCTTAGGCTTTTGGATATTCTTGAATATTAACTTGGGGTGCCTTGGGCATCCCCAAGATTAGGCTCTTGCCACTCCTTATTCCTTAGTCAATCGAATCTTTAGCCAAAACTTGAAAAGTTCACAACACAAAACTCAACAGAAAACTCGTAAGCTCCGTTAGTATAAGAAAATAAAACCATCACTTAGGTAATGTAACAAACTCATTCTAAATTCATATTGGTGTAATATCTACTGTATTCTAACTTCTCTATGGTTCATACCCTTCGATACTACTCATAGATTCATCAAAATAAGCAAACAACGCAAAAAACAGAATCTGTCAAAAACAGAACAGTCTGTAGTAATCTGTATCAAACGTATACTTATGGAACTACAAAAATCCTACACAATTAGGAAGTCCTAAGAAATTAGTGTACCAATCCATAGCAAGAAGAATCAGATCCAGAGCACGTTTCTGTGAATTAACAAAACTAATTTACTGGGTCAAAAAGTTTCTGATTCTCAGCAGGATCAACACAACTATCACTATAAGCCATCCTCAAGGTCTTACCTGGCACTTTATTGAAACAAAAGCTATAAAACATGATTACTACAGTAGCATAATCATGTGGAGACACAAAAACAGTAAGGATACATATTGGGTTGTCTCCCAACAAGAGCTTTTCTTTAATGCCTTTTTAGCTAGGCATGATGATGACAATGATGCTCACATAAAAGATAAGAATTGAAACATAACGGGAGCATCATGAAGCATATGACTAGCACATTTAAGTCTAACCCACTTCCTATGCATAGGGATTTTGTGAGAAAACAACTTAGGGGAACGATAATCAACTAGCATAGGGAGGTAAAACAAGCATAACTTCAAGATTTTAAGCACATAGGGAGGAAACTTGACATTATTGCAATTCCTACAAGCATATGTTCCTCCCTCATAATAATTTTCAGTAGCATCATGAATGAATTCAACAATATAACCAGCACCTAAAGCATTTCTTTCATGATCTACAAGCATAGAAAATTTACTACTCTCCACATAAGCAAAATACTTCTCATCAATGGTAGTGGGAGCAAACTCAACAAAATAACTATCATGTGAAGCATAATCCAATTGAAAACTAAAATCATGATGACAAGTTTCATGGTTATCATTATTCTTAATAGCATACAAGTCATTACAATAATCATCATAGATAGCAACTTTGTTCTCATAATCAATTGGAACCTCTTCCGAAATAGTGGAATCATCACTAAATAAAGTCATGACCTCTCCAAATCCACTTTCATCAATATAATCACCATAAATAGGAGGCATGCTTTCATCATAATAATATTCTCATAAAAAATGGGGGGACTAAACATATCAACTTCATCAAACATAGCATCCCCAAGCTTGTGTCTTTGCATATCATTAGCATAATCACTCTCATCATTAAAAATATGGATAACACCAATAGTATAACAATTATCATCATCACAATGAGTAGTAGGAGCAACATCATTTGGGCGGGATACCTTTCTACCTTTGTTGCTCCTTCTTTTCTTTTTCTTATTCACATTATGTGTGGGTTCAACATTCCTCTTTGAGCTCCTTATTGACGAGATTGGTTGAATAGAAATCTCCTCCTCGTTACCTGATTCATCATAAGAAATAATAGGAGGATATTGGGGAGTCTCTTCCCTTTCATTAGTATTCTCATCATCTTCTATTTGCTTTCTTTTCTTTAGGTAATTGGCAATATAATGATTTTCAATGCAATTCTCCGCAGAAAACATATAAATCTTCTCTAGATCAAAATCAAGAAATCTATCAAGATTAAATTTTGGAATACCCTCAGTTATATGTTTCATTTCTTTATACCCCAGAAGAAGACTAATCTCTGTATGATGCCCAAGGGTAATCAATCTATCACAATTTTTGGACATGATTCTATCTTGAAACAATTTGCATTGGAGATTTAAATGACCACGTTCATTGGAAAGTTCACAAGGAGCTCAAAAAATATTGAATTTTTCAGCACAGACATCAAGGCTTTCTTGCAACAATTTAGTTTCTAAATACTTATGCCTCTTGCAAAAACTATCTTCCCTATTTGGTGTGTACTTGCAAATCCAATCTTCTCCACACAAATCAACATGCTTATAAGATACATTTTCATCATAACTAGTGCAATCTTCATTAGTAATAGGGATATTCAAAGAGTTTATACTAACAACATTGCAATCATGCTCATCATTCAAAGACTTAGTACCAAGCTTTTTAATGCATTCTTCTTCTAGCACTTGAGCACAATTTTCCTTTCCAACGAAAGATATTAAAAAGACGAAGTGTATGAGACAAACTCAATTCCATTTTTTTGTAGTTTTGTTTTATAAACTAAACTAGTGATAAAGCAAGAAACAAAAAGATTCGATTGCAAGATCTAAAGACATACCTTCAAGCACTCACCTCCTCGGCAACGGCGCCAGAAAAGAGCTTGATGTCTACTACACAACCTTCTTCTTGTAGACGTTGTTGGGCCTGCAAGTGCACAGGTTTGTAGGACAGTAGCAAATTTCCCTCAAGTGGATGACCTAAGGTTTATCAATCCGTAGGAGGCGTAGGATGAAGATGGTCTCTCTCAAGCAACCATGCAACCAAATAACAAAGAGTCTCTTGTGTCCCCAACACACCCAATACAATGGAAAATTGTATAGGTGCACTAGTTCGGCGAAGAGATGGTGATACAAGTGCAATATGGATGGTAGAAATAGGTATTTGTAATCTGAAAATATAAAAACAGCAAGGTAACTAATGATAAAAGTGAGTGTAAACGGTATTGCAATGGTAGGAAACAAGGCATAGGGTTCATACTTTCACTAGTGCAAGTTCTCTCAGCAAGAATAAGATAGATAGATCATATAACAATCCTGCAACATGCAACAAAGAGTCACTCCAAAGCCACTAATAGCGGAGAACAAACGAAGAGATTATGGTAGGGTACTAAACTACCTCAAAGTTATTCTTTCGGATCAATCTATTCAAGAGTTCATACTAGAATAACACCTTAAGACACAAATCAACCAAAACCCTAATGTCACCTAGATACTCCATTGTCACCTCAAGTATCCATGGGCATGATTATGCGATATGCATCACACAATCTCAGATTTATCTATTCAACCAACACAAAGTACTTCAAAGAGTGCCCCAAAGTTTCTATCAGAGAGTCAAGACGAAAACTTGTGCCAACCCCTATGCATAGGTTCATGGGCGGAACCCGCAAGTTGATCACCAAAACATACATCAAGTGGCACGTCATATCCCATTGTCACCATAGATAAACATGGCAAGACATACATAGAGTGTTCTCAAATCCTTAAAGACTCAATCCCACAAGATAACTTCAAAGGGAAAACTCAATTCATCACAAGAGAGTAGAGGGGGACAAACATCATAAGATCCAACTATAATAGCGAAGCTCGCTGAGGGAGTCCTGGACTAGGTGGTGTCCGGATAGCCGAACTATCATCTTTGGCCGGACTCTAAGACTATGAAGATACAAGATTGAAGACTTCGTCTCGTGTCCGGATGGGACTTTCCTTGGCGTGGAAGGCAAGCTTGGCGATACGGATATGTAGATGTCCTACCATTGTCACCGACTCTGTGTAACCCTAGCCCTCTCCTGTGTCTATATAAACCGGAGGGTTTTAGTCCGTAGAAAGAACAACAATCATACCATAGGCTAGCTTCTAGGGTTTAGCCTCCTTGATCTCGTGGTAGATCTACTCTTGTACTCTCGTGGTAGATCTACTCTTGTACTACCCATATCATCAATATTAATCAAGCAGGAGTAGGGTTTTACCTCCACCGAGAGGGCCCGAACCTGGGTAAAAACATCGTGTCCCTTGTCTCCAGTTACCATCCGCCTAGACGCACAGTTCGGGACCCCCTACCCGAGATCCGCCGGTTTTGACACCGACATTGACGCTTTCATTAAGAGTTCCTCTATGCCGTCGCCATCAGGAAGGATGCCTCGTCCCATCTTTAAAGACGGCACCGTTGCTAAAGGAGCTTTGGCCATAGGCCAAACTATCCGGCTAGGCGGTTTTCTTATGACCGTCTGTTAGGCCGCCGCGCCGACGATGACTTCTCGGATCATCAAAAGCAATCTTCACGTCAACTCGGAACTCGCCGAGCAGCTAGATCCGATGCAGCTCTCCTCCTTAAACGAGCTCTTGGATCGCATCGCTGCCTTGGGAGTCGCTACAGACTACAATCAAATTGGGCCTAAAACCGATCTGAGAGAGATCAACTCTCCCCAGGCTACCCACCATGTTGTTGTAGTGGAGGAACAGTACGGCGACCCCTCTTAAATATTAAGGACTAGTTATGTCCAAATTCCCGACCCCTCCATGCCGGATTCCCGTGGAGGGACAAATGTCCATCAAGTCCTGAACCTAGAGTCAGGCAGCCGGCTGGATTCATTGGACAATATCCAAAAAGCCAAGCTTCCAAGTTCGGAAACTTTTTGGCTCTTGAGTCTTAGATTGGACGGGGTTCCGAATATAATTCCACCCGCCCACCCAAACATAAGCGATCTATCCCGAATCCGGCAAGAGCCCGCTGAAACAGTACACCATTACTGGGCCAGATTCCTCCTGGTTATGGACAGGATAAAGGACTGCCGCGAGGAAGACGCAATCTCACTTTTCTACAATAATTGCATGGACAAGGAAATCCTAATCGCCATAAGTCGTTGTGAAATTACATGCTTTTCCGACTTGGCGTCCATAGTACGAAAGTACTGTACGATGGAGAGCGCCTGGAAAACCGAAACCAAATTTTGGGATAATCCGGCTCCGAATACAACCCTAGTCCGAAATAAAAGGGTGCATCATCGCCAGGCACCTAGGTTAAATACCAAAAAGCAAAAAACCCCTGAAGGGCACGGAACCGTACTGGAGGGATGGCTCAATGGACCCAACCGAATCGCCCAACACCGAACATTCTGACACAATCAGCGGTTCTGCCAATGAAATAACACCTTCAGCCCATGAAATAATGGCAGTCATTGCCCCATGGACCGAGCCATTCCTAGCCTACTTAACTAGGCAGGAACTTCCCGAGGACCAAAACGAGGCCCCGCTGCATAGTACGACGATCTAAAGCCTATAAGGTCCATGAGGGAGAGCTTTATAAGAAAAGCACAACCGGAGTCCTTCAAAGGTGTATCTCCGAAGAGGAAGGGCGAAATCTTCTGGCTGAAATTCACGCCGGACTCGGTGGGCACCACGCCGCAGCCCGGGCCCTTGTAGGCAAGGCCTTCCATACAGGATTTTATTGGCCGACGGCTCGGGCAGATGCTCAGGACTTAGTCCAACGATGCGTTGGTTGCCAGCTCTTTGCTAATCAAAGCCACATGCCACCCACCGCCCTCAAAACTATACCCATCACCTGGCCGTTTGCAGTCTGGGGGCTTGACATGGTTGGACCCCTTAAAGGAGGAACCCACAAGCAAAAATACCTATTGGTCATGGTGGATAAATTCACCAAATGGATAGAGGCCAAGCCAGTTAAGACGCCCGAATCCGGACCTGTGATAGACTTCATATCAGGGGTAGTACACCTTTACGGCGTCCCCCATAGCATCATCACTGATAACGGCACGAACTTCACGGCCGACGAGGTTAAACTCTGGTGCAAAAACATGGGCATCAAGCTCGACTACGCTTCAGTCTATCACCCTCAAACTAACGGTCAAGTCGAGCGAGCAAATGGTCTAATCATGGGCGGCATCAAACCCAGACTAGTGCGGTCCCTTAAGGAATCTAACATGCACTGGGTAGAGGATCTCGACTCCGTACTCTGGGGGCTGCAGACCACGCCAAATCGCACTACGGATTCACACCATTTTTTATGGTATACGACGCAGAGGCAGTTTTGCCCTGCGACATAATTCATGACTCACCTCGCGTGCGCATGTACGAAGAAAGAGAAGCCGAGCTGGACCGGCAGGACAGTTTGGACGCCTTAGAGGAGGAGCGCGACGTGGCAGAAGCTTGTTCTGCATTCTATCAACAGCAGGCTCGAAGATATCAAAGCAGAGAAGTACGGGCCAAAACTTACAATGTTGGCGAACTAGTTCTACGCCTGCCGGACAAGAAAAAGGACAAACTCAAGCCCAAATGGGAAGGTCCCTTCATCATCGACCAAGTCCTGACCGGTGGAGCGTACCATCTGGGAAACGCATCGGGTAACCAACTCGAGCTGAACCCATGGAACGCAGCCCGTCTTCGAAGATTCTATGCCTAGCGCCGGACTCTGGGTTCGTCTCCTTCCTCCGTCTACATTTTATACTTTAGCTATCTTTTATTTCTCTCCTTCTCCCTCCTTTTTTCTCAAAGCCTTTGGAGGCTCGCCTGCACATTGTTCGCACTCACTTGACGTGCTACTCGCACTCATTATACCTGGGGGCTTCTTTAACAGAAGCTTATTTATACGGGCTTTATGCCCAACACATGTGTCACACTTCTGCATGTACCTTTTATTCACCATTATATGCATCGATATGACTTAAGTTTTGGCCAAGCTGGGTTGCCTGGCTCCTGTGCTTACCCCTACGTTCCCGATTGTTCGGCTAGGAGGTAAAGGGAGCACCTATGCGATTGTTACTGCCGGGTCAGCCGGATGTGTACCTCAGACTGGGTGAAGCCGGAAGCTAGCATTCTTAAGGGAATATTCGGTCGGTGAATTAAAAGATGATTTCTTACCTATTTATTTATCTACCCCTAGATTTTTTCCTGCTTTTTTCGCAATCCGGACATGCACTTTAGGGCATGCCTCCCAGGGAAAGGAACCCCTAACGGAACTATTCTCCCTGGAATATGTTTCTTACTAACCATGTAATATAACATAACTAGTTGGGCACTTGTCTGATAAAGCACTAATGACCCCTACGCCTGGTCTCCACGCATGCCCCGGGTTTTTATATAACCGCGAGGGTATTCGGACACACTCCGGACTGTCGGGTCCCGAGGTTGAAGCGAAAAGGTTCGCCACGACAAACGATCTACAATCCGGCTAGAAGGCATTTTACATGTCATTTTAAATTACATAGTCAAATTGACTGATTGTATTCCTCTTCTATACCATCTAATAGGCTGTCTAGTTTACAGTCCCGCTGGGAATGTTTTGCGGCCAACTCTACTTGGCCATACACTAAGCTCACAGGGATCTCCTTTCCATCGGGCCCCACAGGTCCGAACTCGGTCATGTGGTTTGGGTCAGCCTTCGTGTACCGCGTCTTCACCATGGCCCAGGCCTCCCTGGCGCCTTGAAGGCAGGCCGATACCTTCCATAGCCGGAAGCTCCACCGTGCTCCCTGAAGCTTCTCTGCAAGCTCTCCAAGACCTTCGGGTAGGGAGATGGATGGCCACAAGGCCTGGGCGACGCTGCTCATCACCTACCGAACTCGTTCTTGCAGTTGCAGCAGCTCGAGAAGTAGGTCACCCGTTGAACCGGGCATTTCCTCTGCAGGACGACCTGTGAGCATACCTACAGACTTATTTCTGTTAAACGACTTCCTTGCCGAACTCTTCTTTTCAACAGTTCGCTCAAGCACTTACTATAAATGCCGCGATGAAGCCGCCGATTCTCCTTAACGGAGTCAGACAGCTGAGCCCGAACTTCTTTTAGTTCCTCGCCCAGCTGGGTGTTGGCATCTTGGAGGTTATTTTTCTCTTACCGCACCCTTGTAAGCACTTTCTAGCCGGCTTTTAACCGGCGCAGGAGCTGTTGCTTGTCCGGATCTAGTCCGGCGCCATCTGCAATATTATTGTCAGACTTATACACACGCCGCATTTAACAAATTGCTTCTCTTTTGAAGATAATATTACCAGAGGGGGTCTCTGTGGCTTCCCCTGTCGTGGGCAGTGCGGCCTCAAGTTGGGCCTTGCACTCTTGAAGCTCCTGGGACAGTTGGGTATTCTTTTCTGTAAGATCCTACATAACAAATGATCTTTAAATCAGTTATTCTAACTATTTAAAGTCTCGGGGGCTACTGGCATATATAACTGTCAAAATTCCTCACCCGTATGTCTTTCACATACTGCTCCGTAGCTCTGGCTAGACCATCTTGAGCGGCACGGAGGTGCGCATCTCCCGAGTTAAAGGCATTCAATGCCTCTTGGGAGAAACATGCGTCATGAAGAACTGTCCGGCGGCGCCTGTGATTTATGGCACTCTCCACCTCAGATCTGGTGGCGGACAACCTATCGGCATCCTCCGTTGGAGGAGCATCCGAAGCGCGCCTTGTGTTCGCCTCCCCCTCCGGACCTGGCGTTGGAGCCTGGCTGGCAGAGGCTTGATTGGCAACCTCTCCGGACACAGTCCGGCGAGCGCTCTTTTTCCTAAAAAGGTCACGAGCGTTAGTACACCTTTCCTTGAAACACGGTGGCGCGCCATACCGTTGCAGGCTCGGCTTCCCGCCTCAAAGGCACCTCCTGCGGAACACCATTGGTATGCAGTGATTAGAAATAAGCGTGGATGGGTCACGGTATCAGGACTTCGGTCATAGTTACCTGAGAAGCCAGTAAAATTCTAGGGTAGTCGGCCGTAATGGCGACCAAAGCATTGTCGATGCTAAGTTGGTGGAACACCCCATCGATCAGCTCCACCTTTATATCCGGATCCTCTTCGGAGGCCAGATCGAGGGACCGTTCCGGATCCTCGGGTTGTGGAGCCGGGCTGTGTATCTCCTCTACGGCCCGGCGCAGTTCCTGCGTCGAAATCACAAAATGAGATACTTAAGCCATGGGAATGGGGATCGGATAGGCAAAAAGAAATGACCGCTTACCCAGCTTCGAGGATTGTTCATAGAAAATCCTTTCAATGGACTAGCACGGAGGAAGTACTCCTCCTCCCCTTTGTATAGGCCGGACAGGATGTTCACCAGATCAGCGACCGATCCAGGCCCCTTACGGCCATGACGGGTGGCATAATCATCCCCGTTGAAATCCCACATGGGGTGGCCCCTATACTGGAGCGGCTGCACCCCCCTTATAATGCATGTGGCCATGACTCCGATCATGGTCAATCCGGAATGAGCCAATAATCTTATCCGGCCCATCAGGTAAAGGACGTCCCTGTCATTCTCCAGTTGAGAGCTCCGCGGACGCCAACTTAGGCGTTTCTTCAAGGGAGCATTACTAAACTCCGGGAGGCCAATCCGAACTGGATCCGGTAGCGGGGCGTCTTCTATATAAAACCATTCCAAAGGCCAGTCTTCGGACGCCTTCTTCGTGGTTCCGGATAGATATCCGTTCCCGGTGATGCGCCATATCTCGGCTCCGCCCACTTGATATATCGACCCCTCATGAGAACAGGGTACGAGGCAGAATAATCTCTTCCACAGTGCAAAATGAGCCTCGACGCCCAAGAACAGCTCACAAAGGGCCACGAAGCCCGCGATGTGCAGAATGGAGGCAGGCGTAAGGTAGTGCAGCTGGAGGCCGTAGAACTCCAGGAGCCCCCGGAGAAACAGATGTATTGGAAATCCGAGTCCTCTTATTAGATAAGAGACAAAGCATACCCGCTCTCCTTTGGAGGGATTGGGGACGCTCTCCGCCTGCTTTCCGCCCTTGTAGGTGGCGATTCCGGCTCGAACCGGAACAATAAAGGCTAGGGGAAGAAATCCCTTGGCTTGGAGTGTCACTAACACAATGTGCGGGACTGAGCATCTCTCCCAATCTCCAGGCTGAGGGCTGGGAGCGCGAGAGGAGGAGCCGCGTCGGCTGTCCATGATGGAATGGATTTTTGTCAGAGGCGCTCCGATAAATGCTCGCGGAGGGAGGATGGTGTGATTCGGATCTAGATCCCCGTCCCTTTTATAGGCGGCTCATTTGCGCAGCTAGGGGGGTAAAAGAAAAAATACCCTCGCTTTTCACATTCATTCAACACGTGGAAGATGGCCATTATTGGGCGTGGAAGCCGAGGAGCGCGATATTTACAAGAAGCTGGACACTATTCGACAAGTACATGGAATTTGGAGAAGAACCCGCCTTGCAATGCCGAAGACAATCAACACGCCGGATTCATCATCATTGAAGCCTGGTTCGGGGGCTACTAAGGGAGTCCTGGACTAGGGGTTGTCCGGATAGCCGAACTATCATCTCTGGCCGGACTCCAAGACTATGAAGATACAAGATTCAAGACTTAGTCCCGTGTCCGGATGGGACTTTCCTTGGCGTGAAAGGCAAGCTTGGCGATTCAGATATGTAGATCTCCTACCATTGTAACTGACTTTGTGTAACCTTAGCCCTCTCGGGTGTCTATATAAATCGGAGGGTTTTAGTCCGTAGGACGAACAACAATCATACCATAGGCTAGCTTCTAGGGTTTAGCCTCCTTGATCTCGTGATAGATCTACTCTTGTACTACCCATATCATACTTATTAATCAAGAAGGAGTAGGGTTTTACCTCCAGCGCGAGGGCCCGAACCTAGGTAAAAACATCGTGTCCCTTATCTCCTGTTACCATCCGCCTAGACACACAGTTCGGGACCCCCTACCCGAGATCCGCGGTTTTGACACCGACACTCGCGATAAATCAAGATCGTGCCATAGAGAGAACACGAGAGAGAGAGATCAAACACATAGCTACTGGTACATACCCTCAGCCCCAAGGGTGAACTACTCCCTCCTCGTCATGGAGAGCGCCGGGATGATGAAGATGGCCACCGGTGAGGGATCGCCCCCTCCGGCAGGGTGCCGGAATGGGCTCCCAAGAGGTTTTTTGGTGGATACAAAGGCTTGCGGCGGCGAAACTCCCGATCTATCTAGATATTCGATGTTTTTAGAGTATGTAGGCTTAGATAGGCGAAAGAAGTTGGTCGGGGAGCCTCCAGGGGCCCATGAGAGGGTAGGGCACGCCCAGGGGGTGGGCGCGCCCCCCTGTCTCATGGCCTCTGTCGGTGTTCTGGGAAAGGGGGTCCACAGACTTGCCTGCCTGCGGCCTGCGGCATGGCTCGAGTGGGGGCCCAGTGTAGCCCAGCTTCATCAGCTCAAGCTCAAGACCCTCGCGAGGGGCCAAGCCTCGCAGGGTGGACAACAGGAAGCTTCCTCAGGAGCAGCCTCATCAGGCAGGCTCGCGAGGAGGCGGAGAGATCAAGGCAAGGGCACCTCGCGAGGAGCCCGTGATGCAAGCCATGACGATTGAGACCAAGTAGGCGCCAGGCGGGTGTCGGCCTGCGCAGTGTCCTTGTTTCCCCTTTGGTGCAAAGGGGGCAAGCACAGGCCAAGGAATCAGGCAAAGGTTACTATTTCGGTGCAACAAGACCAAGACCAGCAGAACGGCAGGATGGAGGTCATCGTGGAGCCCAGGACAGCGTCATCGTCAGAGCCTTTGGCAGCCGAAGACCAACTTTAGTTAGGATAAGTGTACTCGATGTTCCCCTTCAAAATGGCCAATTGTTGGCACCCTTCCCGCTCATTATTCGGGAAGAGGCCCAAGGCCTCCCTCTATAAATAGGACTAGCCACCATAGAGTAGAGGATCGAGAACAGATCATGCATAGACTAAAGAGAGGCGACTGAACTCATCCGAGTAGTTCATCGCACCAGCTCAAGAACAGCCCTCGCGAGGCTATTCTCCCTTTGTATTGTTTATCATCAGCCCATGAGGCAATCCACCATACCGCACACTAGAGTAGGGTATTACACGACAATGGTGGCCTGAACCAGTATAAATCTCGTGTCCCTTGTGTGTTCTTCTTCCTAGCCTAGATCCCTTGCGAGACTTCTAGACGTGAGCTGGTAGGGGAAAGATCTTCATACGCACCCCAGAGTTCGAACCTTAAGGGTCTGCCGGAACCCGAAATTCGACATTTGGCGCGTCAGGTAGGGGTGCGCCAGAATCTTTCTTCCGCTGGTCGTGTGTGATCTTCTGTCATGTCCATGGCTGACGCGCGCCGAGCTCGCGCCGAGCGTCGGACTGCTCTCGCCACCCGCGTCGCCCAGACGGCGCCCGTCGGCGGTCGCCCCCATCGTTCCCTGTCGCCTGCTGCCAACGCCGCCACCGGCCCGACGGGGAACGAGCAGCAGGCCTCGTCCCTGCATCCTTCGGTGTGGCGCGAAGGCCATGCCGCCACCCCGTCGCTGACTCCAGCCGGTTCGTCGTCCCACGCCCGTTGCGCCCCCACGGACGTACCGCCCGCTCCAGCAGCCGATGCCGGCACTGGGGCCAGGGGGCTCCGAGCCATGGCCCCCCGCCTTGCGGCAGGTGCATTTGCTGCTCAAGTTCAAGCCCGAGATGCCGCCGTGCTACAGCGGCTCGACAGATCCGTTGGTTTTCCTGCTGGCGTACGAGGAGGCCGTCCTCAAGGCCGGGGGTGACGATAGGGTGATGGCCAACTGGTTTCCCATGGCCCTCACTGGCATTCCGCGCATGTGGCTGCTCCACCTACCGACGGCTTCTGTGACATCCTAGGGAGAGCTGCACGACCTCTTCCTCGCCCATTACGCCGCGCCAGTGCCCCCGGTCGTCGCAGCTCTCCTGGGCGGCTCACAGGCGCCACCTACGAGCCGCCACGTCAAGCCGTTCACCCGCCAGATCGGCACCTCCTCCAAGCACCGTGAAGCCCCCCTGGGCTGGGTGGCGCCCGAGGCCGATCTGACCTTCAACTCGGACGATCACCCCTCCAACCCCGCCAGTTTGGGTGCGCTCCCGATGCTATGCACCCCCACCATCTGCCATGTGGCCGTCACCAGGACCCTTATTGATGGCGGTGCCGGCCACAACGTGCTCTCTGTGGAGGCCTTTAGCCTCCTCCACGTGCCACCAGAGCGGCTTCAACCCAGCAGGCCTTTCTCGGGTGTCGGGGTCGGTTCCACCACCTCCTTGGGACAGATTCCCCTCCCGATGACCTTCGGCACCTACGACAACTTCCGCACAGAGCTGATCGACTTCGACATCGCCCCCATCGGCCTCCCCTACAATGCCATCGTCGGCTACCCGGCCTTGGCCCGGTTCATGGCAGCAACTCACCCGGCGTACAACCACATGAAGATGCCCGGGAGTAGCGGCGTCCTTACCGTGTCAGGAGACACAAAAGATGCACTGTAGGCACTCAAGCTTGCTTTCAAGACGGCCGTGGTGGCGCAGCCCGCCAACATTGACGCCCTCGAGCCCATGGGGGCTGCGCCGACTAAGAAGAAGCAGCTATTCACCCAAGAAAAGGCGGAAACCAAGCAGGTACCGGTCGACGAGGACGGGTCCACTAACGCCACCTTCACCATAGGTGCCAACCTCGAACTCGAGAAGGAGGAGGCCTTGGTGAAGTTCCTGCGCGTGAACAAGAAGGTGTTCACATGGGAACCTGATCAGCTAGCGGGGGTCCCGAGGGGGGTGATTGAGCATCACCTCAACGTGTGCCCCAACGTGCGCCCTGTGAAGCAGAAGGTGAGGCAACAGTCCACTGAGAAGCAAGCTTTCATCGTCCAAGAGACCCGCAAGCTAGAGGAAGCAGGGGTTATTCGCAAGGTCCGCTACCCGGATTTGTTGGCTAACCCGGTTGTCGTGCCGAAGAAGGGAGGAAAGGAACGCATGTGTGTCGACTTCACCAACCTCAACAAGGCCTGCCCGTAGGATCAATTTCCGCTCCCTCGCATTGACCAGATCATCGATTCCACCACTGAGTGTGACCTGTTGTGCTTCTTGGATGCCTTCTCGGGCTATCACCCGATCAAGATGGCGGTAGAATACGTGGAAAAAATGGCTTTCCTAACCCCGTGTGGAGTGTACTGCTATACATGCATGCCATTTAGGTTGCGCAACACAGGCGCGACCTTTCAGCGACCGATGCACATCGCCTTGGGCCGGCAGCTCGGGGGGAACACCGAGGCTTACGTCGATGACATTGTGGTGAAGTTTCGGGGCAGCACCCAGCACGACGGCCGTCTTCCCCGAACACCCTCACGTAGAGGGTCGCTTCACCGTCGAACTTAAAGTGCAGGGTGCACCTCCGGCTCAGGCCACGCGCACGGGCGAACGTTTGCCAGCAACGGGTCAGAGCCACATCCCCGGCGACGGAGACCTCCAGCGAAGCCCAGGAGGCCCTGCTGCAGCAACCGTCCACGTGAAGCCAGAGGCCGCCCGGAGCGCCGACCGGAAGTTCACCTACAAAGAAGTGGGGGAGCTGGAGCCAGGTGCTGGTCGGGTCCGCCGACCACACGACGAACTTCGGCAGAACCTCCGCCGAGCGGAAGCGCGTCCTAGGGGGGTCGCGCGGCTGCGGCGTGCCTCCCATCTGCAACCGGGCACTCATCGCCGCGCTGGGGACCGCCTCCACGACTACGGGAAGCCACCACGAGGGCCATAGGATGCTTGCGAGGGCGGCCCGGCCGCGCTTGGTCGGAGCAGAGTCATGCCCTTCGTGACGGGCCTTTCCCTTCTCCGCGACCGAGAACCTCTTCGGTGGAGCCATGGGAGTGGCGAGTAGCCGGGATGGAGAGGAAGGAGTAGCAAGAAGGAATAGACTGAGGGTGCTCACACCGTTTCGTACTTGTCGGAGTAATTGGCAACGGGTACCCCGAAGACGGCAAGACGATATTTCAAGACATCGGCGCTAGAAAAGCCCCTTAGTCCGACTGTCCGGCCGTTCCTGCCAGCTCCCCATCCGACTGCTCTGCCCGACCGACTGCCGGCTGCCGACTGCGCCAACCAGCCGGCTGCCGACTGCAGCCCGACCCGACATCAACGAGATGGCTGTACTCGAGCACTGTTCACGTGTCACCTCATCCATCATGTATAGTGTCACTTGTCCCCTGGCACTATTTATGAAGTGACCCAGGGGACAAGGATGTCACCCACCATGCCTTGTCCATGCCCCCACCTAGCTTACTCTCTAAGCTAGCCCACACTATATATAGCCATCCATCCATCCATTTATCCATCCAGAGAACACACACACTCACGCATGAGCACTCACATGCTCACGGCCATGAGCATGGCCGGCCACTAGAAGGCCCCATACGAGGCATATACAAAGCCAGAGGCCTATGGCACTGAGCCTAGATACAGCTCCAGGAGCAACTCTGTACCAGATATACCAGATATACTCAGACATGCAAGAGTAGGGGTGCTATCTCTTCGGAGAGCCCCGAATCTGGGTAAACTAGCGCATGCTACTCGCATACCCGTCCCTGGATATTTCGACATGAGTCTTGCCCTCACACAAAGCCACCTTGTGGCATATGTCGTCTTGCACCCCCCCTGTGAGAATACCACGACATTTGGCGCCCACCGTGGGGCGGTACTATGCTACCGTGCTGCTGCTGGTTTCGCAGTCCGAGCGGGACCATCTTCACCATCACCGCCGCGGTGTCGCGCCGTCTCTCCGGTAGCGCTCGGGGACTCGACTTCGACCCGCCCCCAGAGCAACCGCGAGGGATGGCACATCCTCGTCGTCGGCCTCGCCACCTTCGTCATCACCATCGTTGCGACGCCGGCTGTCCGTCCATGCGCGCCGCGCGCGGGGCCTTGTTTCGGTCGACCGTGGCCATCCACGCGCCGCTTGCATTTGCTTCCCTCTGTGTTGCGCCTTGCTTTGGCCGACACACGAGCACTCGCCCCTCCATATACTATCTACGCAAGCTAGCTAGATGCGAGTCAACAATGGTCAACCCATTAGCCAAATACACTAGCAAAATACTACCCAGACTACCCCATACACCCATGCATCGTTGCTAGCCAATGACCGAAAAAACCATACCATACACTGCTCCCATATAACACAGTGGTCGGACACCGCCCGTACACTGCTCGTACAGTGGCCAAACAATGCACGCACACACCCATGCCTGCAGGCCCTGCTGGCACACTGCTCTGCACGTCCGCGTGCGCCCCGCCTTTGCCGGCCTCCGGCTCCTGCCCCGTGCCCACACTGGCCGGCTCCCAGCCGACCCCAGGCTCCGCGCCCCGCCATCCGGCTTTGCGTGCTGGTTCTCGCTCCCCTGCCTTGCCATCTCCAAACATGCAGGTCCGGCTCGCATCGCCGCCTGCTTCGCGCCCGCTAGCTACAAGCCGGTTGCGGCCTCGGCCCCCGCCGCCTGCGCCGGCCCCAGCACCCGGCCACGCTGCCTCGCGCCATTGGGCCACCCCCGTTGCGCCGCTCAGCCTCCCCACGGCCGCCGGCTCCGCTGCACCACTTCACGTCCGCGTGCCCGCGCGCTTGCCGGCTCTGCCTAGCCTCTCTCGCCCTTGCACTGGGTCCTCGCGCGTCGGCCGCCTGCTGGCTCCGCCTGTTCGACTCGGCAACCCGGACGGCCCATAGGTCCTCTTCGCGGCACGCCCGAGCTCTTCCGTCTGTGCCGCTCCTACGCCTGTCCGCCGACTCCCCGGGGGATGGACTCTGCATCCAGCGTCTGCGCCAGCTCCTGCGCGTGGTCCCCCAGGCCGGTTGGTCCCGCTGCATCCTTGCCGCCTGCAGGCTTCGCCCGCCAGACTCCACGCGCACCGGCTGTTGGCCCGACCGCCTGCCGGCTGCCGCGTGGCTCCGTGCCGGCTCCAGTCCGTGGACACGGCCGGTTCCCCGCAGTTGCGGCAGCCCGCTTCGGCCGGTTGAGCATTGACAGAACAGGCCGGCCGGCTGATAGAATGAAAGAAAAAGAGAGATCCAGTTGCTCAGCCCCTGCTGACTGGTAAAAGAAAGAAAAAAGAAAAGGCAGGGTGCCCATGGCTGACTGGCAAAAAGAAATAAAGAAAGAAAAGAGAGAGAGAGATGCGGGTAGACTGCTCCATCAACATGGCCACGAGTAGAAAGCCGTCCGGCTGCCCACAGCCGGCAGAGAAAAAGAAAGAAATGTACGTCTGACTGCTAGATGTGCATCCAACCGCTTCGCTGCCTGGCCGATCGATGAGCCGGTCCGGCTGTGCACAGGCGGCTGATGAGAAAAAAAAGAAGACAAATTAGTTGCCGGGAGATCCGGGCCGACTGCTCAGCAGTCGGCCCGAATCTCGGGGGCTACACCCAGCGGGTGCGCTGACGCGCCCCCGCGAGGAAAGAAGACAAAGTCGTTGCCGGAAGATCCGGTCCGACTGCTCAGCAGTCGGCTCGAATCTCGGGGGCTACACCCAGCGGGTATGTTGACGCGCCCTCGCGAGGAAAGAAGACAAAGTCATTGCCGGAAGATCCGGCCCGACTGCTCAGCAGACGGCCCGAATCTTGGGGGATACACCCAGCGGGTGTGTTGGCGCGCACCTACGGAAGATTGCAGACAAAAGAAGAGTTTTGTCCGGCTGCCCGCAGCCGGCAGAAGACAAAAAGAAGAAAAAAAGGGTGCTGCAGGCCGCCTTGCCACCTGGTCGGTCGAGCCTGACCGGTCGGGACCCCTTTTAGCACCCGGAGGCTGGAAGACTACACCCAGCGTGTGCGCCGGCGCGCTCAGCAAGCATTGAGCCGTGCCGGCTATCTTCGGCAAACTCCGCCTCAGCTACACAAAAATCAATGTGAGCTCCTCACCCGCATATTTTTGCATCACGCAAGAACGGATAACCTCGAGCGATGCTCGGGGGCTATCTCCGCATTTTATTACAGTTGCATCACTATTCGCCCCGGCGCCAGCCAGAGTTGGCCCGGCGGCCGGCCGCTTGGCCTGAGACGTTAGTTCCCATAGACGGCTTAGTAGCGTGCGCGGTACCAAAGGCCCACTCTCAGTCACAGACCGCAGAGTGGCTGTCCGACTAGCAAGAGCGAACGCTGGAGGCCACCCACGCGAAAAATGTCCGGGAAGAAAAACGATTCGGGCGACCCGACCGTTACCTTTATGAGTATCTGCTCGGTTAAATCTGCTCCCAGCCTCTGAGGACTGTACACTCTGCTTCACAGCCCACTCTCTGCCATAGAGAGCAGAGCGGCTGTCCGGCAAGCGAGAGCACAAGCCAAAAAGTGGAGGGAACATGAAAAAGATTAAGGGGGTTCAGACGAAACCGAGTCGGCACCCTCCGCATAAAACATGCAATGCTAAAAGCAAACATTTGATATATCCGCGTGGACTAACTTTGTCTTTTTCATGATCATTTCCATGAACACTCGCCAAAAAACCTCCGCCCAAATTTGCCAAGTTGCCCGGAGGCTTGGGGGCTACTGTCGGAGTAATTGGCGACGGGTACCCCAAAGACGGCAAGACGATATTTCAAGACATCAGGGCTAGCAAAGCCCCTCAGTCCGACTGTCTGGCCACTCCTGTCGGCTCCCCATTCGTCTGCTCTGCCCGGCCGACTACCGGCTACCGACTGCGCCAACCAGCCGGCTGCCGACTGCAGCCCGACCCGACACCGATGAGACGGATGTACCCGAGCACTTTTCACGTGTCACCTCAGCCATCATGTATAGTGTCACTTTTCCCCTGGCACTATTTATGAAGTGACCCAGGGACAAGGATGACACCCACCATGCCTTGTCCATGCCACCACCTAGCTTACTCTCTAAGCTAGCCTACACTATATATAGCCATCCATCCATCCATTCATCCATCCAGAGAACACACACACTCACGCATGAGCAGTCACATGCTCACGGCCATGAGCATGGCCAGCCACTAGAAGGCCACATACGAGGCATATACAAAGCCAGAGGCCTATGGCACCGAGCCCAGATACAGCTCCAGGAGCAACTCTGTACCAGATATACCAGATATACTCAGACATGCAAGAGTAGGGGTGCTATCTCTCCGGAGAGCCCCGAATCTGGGTAAACTAGCGCATGCTACTCGCATACCCGTCCCTGGATATTTCGATAGGAGTCTTGCCCTCACACGAAGCCACCTTGTGGCATATGTCGTCTTGCACCCCCCCCCCCCGTGAGAATACCATGACATTTGGCGCCCACCGTGGGGCGGTACTATGCTACCGTGCTGCTGCTGGTTTCATAGTCCGGGTGGGACCATCACCACCACGGTGTCGCGCCGTCTCTCCGGTAGCACTCGGGGACTCGACTTCGACCCGCCACCAGAGCAACCGCGGGGGACGGCGCATCCTCATCGTCGGCCTCGCCACCTTCGTCATCACCACCGTTGTGACGCCGGCTGTCCGTCCGTGCGCGCGGCGCGCGGGGCCTTGTTTCGGTCGACCATGGCCATCCACGCGCCACTTGCGTTTGCTTCCCTCTGTGTTGCGCCTTGCTCTGGCGGACACACGAGCGCTTGCCCCTCCATATACTATCTATGCAAGCTAGCTAGATGCGAGTCAACAATGGTCAAACCATTAGCCAAATACACTAGCAAAATACTACCCAGACTACGCCATACACCCATGCATCGTTGCTAGCCAATGACCAAAAAACCATACCATACACTGCTCCCATATAACACAGTGGTCGGACACCGCCCGTACACTGCTCGTAAAGTGGCCAAACAATGCACGCACGCACCCATGCCTGCGGGCCCTGCTAGCACACTGCTCTGCACGTCCGCGTGCGCCCCGCCTTTGCCGGCCAACGGCTCCAGCCCCGTGCCCGCACTGGCCAGCTCCCAGCCGACCCCAGGCTCCGCGCCCCGCCGTCCGGCTTTGCGCGCTGGTTCTCGCTCCCCTGCCTTGCCATCTCCAAACATGCAGGTCCAGCCCGCACCGCCGCCTGCTCCGCGCCCGCTAGCCACAAGCCAGTTGTGGCCTCGGCCCCCGCCGCCTGCGCCGGCCCCAGCACCCGGCCACGCCGCCTCGCGCCATTGGGCCACCCCCGCTGCGCCGCTCAGCCTCCCCACGGCGGTCAGCTCCGCTGCACCACTTCGCGTCCGCGTGCCCGCGCACTTGCCGGCTCCGCCTAGCCTCTCTCGCCCTTGCGCTGGGTCCGCGTGCGTCGGTCGCCTACTGGCTCCGCCTGTTCAACTCGGCAACCCGGACGGCCCACAGGTCCTCTTCGCGGCGCGCCCGATCTCTTCCGTCTATGCCGCTCCTACGCCTGTCCGCCGAGTCCCCGGGGTATGGAATCCGCATCCGGCGTCCGCGCCAGCTCCTACGCGTGGTCCCCCAGGCCGGTTGGTCCCGTTGCATCCTTGCCGCCTGCAGGCTTTGCCCGCCAGACTCCACTCGCACCGGCTGTTGGCCCGACCGCCTGCCAGCTGCCGCCTGGCTCCGTGTCGGCTCCTGTCCGCGGACATGGCCGGTTAACCACCGCTGCGGCCGCCCACTTCGGCCGGTTGAGCATTGACAGAAGAGGCCGGCCGGCTGATAGAACAAAAGAAAAAGAGAGATCCGGCTGCTCAGCCCCTGCCGACTGGTAAAAGAAAGAAAAAAGAAAAGGCAGGGTGCCCATGGCTGACTGGCAAAAAGAAAGAAAGAAAGAAAAGAGAGAGAGATGCAGGTAGACTGCTCCATCAACATGGCCACGAGTGCAAAGCCATCCGGCTGCCCACAACCGGCAGAGAAAAAGAAAGAAATGTACGTCTGACTGCTAGATGTGCATCCGACCGCTTCACTGCCTGGCCGACCGATGAGCTGGTCCGGCTGTGCACAGCCGGCTGATGAGAAAAAGAAGAACATAAAGTAGTTGCCGGGAGATCCGGCCCGACTGCTCAGCAGTCAGCCCGAATCTCGGGGGCTACACCCAGCGGGTGAGCTGACGCGCCCCTGCTAGGAAAGAAGACAAAGTCGTTGCCGGAAGATCCGGTCCGACTGCTAAGCAGTCGGCCCGAATCTCGGGGGCTACACCCAGCGGGTACGCTGACGCGCCCCCGCGAGGAAAGAAGACAAAGTCGTTGTCGGAAGATCCGGCCCGACTGCTCAGCAGACGGCCTAAATCTTGGGGGCTACACCCAGTGGGTGTGTTGGCCCGCACCCACGGAAGATTGCAGACAAAAGAAGAGTTTTGTCCGGCTGCCAGTAGCCGGCAGAATACAAAAAGAAGAAAAAAAGGGTGCTGCAGGCCGCCTCGCCACCTGGCCGGTCGAGCCTGACCGGCCGGGACCCCGTTTGAGCACCCGGAGGCTGGAAGACTACACCCAGCGTGTTCGCCGGCGCGCTCAGCAAGCGTTGAGCCATGCAGGCTGTCTTCCGCAAACTCCGCCTCAGCTACACAAAAATCAATGTGAGCTCCTCACCCGCATATTTTTGCATCACGCAAGAACGGATAACCCCGAGCGATGCTCGGGGGCTATCTCCGCATTTTATTACAGTTGCATCACTATTTGCCCCGGCGCCAGCCAGAGTCGGCCCGGCGGCCGGCCGCTTGGCCTGAGACGTTAGTTCCCATAGACGGCTTAGTAGCGTGCGCGGTACCAAAGGCCCACTCTCAGTCATAGACGGCAGAGTGGCTGTCCGACTAGCAAGAGTGAACGCTGGAGGCCACCCACGCGAAAAACGTCTGGGAAGAAAAACGATTCGGGCGACCCGACAGTTACCTTTATGAGTATCTACTCGGTTAAATATGCTCCCAACCTCTAAGTACTATACACTCCGCTTCACGGCCCACTCTCTGCCACAGAGAGCCGAGCGGCTATCCGGCAAGCGAGAGCACAAGCCAAAAAGCGGAGGGAACATGAAAAAGATTAAGGGGGTTCGGATGAAACCGAGTCGGCACCCTCCGCATAAAACTTGCAATGCTAAAAGCAAACATTTGATATATCTGTGTGGACTAACTTTGTCTTTTTCATGATCATTTCCATGAACACTCACAAAAAAACCTCCGCCCAACTTTGCCAAGTTGCCCGAAGGCTTGGGGGCTACTGTCGGAGTAATTGGCGACGGGTACCCCAAAGACGGCAAGACGATATTTCAAGACATCAGGGCTAGCAAGGCCCCTCAGTCCGACTGCCCGACCGCTCCTGCCAGCTCCCCGTCCGACTGCTCTGCCCGGCCGACTGCCGGCTGTCGACTACGCCAACCAACCGGCTGCCGACTGCAGCCCGACCCGACACCGACAAGACGGCTGTACCCGAGCACTATTCACGTGTCACCTCAGCCATCATGTATAGTGTCACTTTTCCCCTGGCACTATTTATGAAGTAACCCAGGGGACAAGGATGACACCCACCATGCCTTGTCCATGCCACCACCTAGCTTACTCTCTAAGCTAGCCCACACTATATATATCCATCCATCCATCCATCCATCCATCCATCCATCCAGAGAACACACACACTCACGCATGAGCACTCACATGCTCACGGCCATGAGCATGGCTGGCCACTAGCAGGCCACATACGAGGCATATACAAAGCCAGAGGCCTATGTCACTGAGCCTAGATACAGCTCCAGGAGCAACTCTGTACCAGATATACCAGATATACTCAGACATGCAGGAGTAGGGGTGCTATCTCTCCGGCGAGCCCCGAACCTAGGTAAACTAGCGCGTGCTACTCGCATACCCGTCCCTGGATATTCCGGCAGCAGTCTTGCCCTCACACGAAGCCACCTTGTGGCATATGTCGTCTTGCACCCCCCCCCTATGAGAATACCATGACAATACTTATAGTCGGAGAAGGCCAACCGCCGCCCTCCAAGATCACAGGTAATCATGACCCGTTTTTGCATACGGCCAATCGACCGCCATGTGGCGCCCAAGGCCGCAGGCTATTGGGGCCCGCGGCGCTCCGCACTTGCCCCTTCGCTTCCCTGCTAAGCCAAGTCCGGGCGCGCCTTGGGCCCGGGGGCTACTGTCGGCGTTCTGGGAACTGGGGTCCCCAGACTTGCCTGCCTGCGGCCTGCGGCGTGGCTCGAGTGGGGGCCCAGTGCATCCCAACTTCATCAGCTCAAGCTGAAGACCCTCGGAAGAGGACAAGCCTCACGAGGAGGTGGAGAGATCAAGGCAAGGGTGCCTCACGAGGAACCCGTGATGCAAGCCATGACGATCGAGACCAGGCGGGCGCTAGGCGGGCGCCGGCCTATGAAGTGTCCTTGTTTCCCCTTCGGTGCAAAGGGGGCAAGCACAGGCCAAAGCATCAGGCAAAGGTTACCGTTTCGGTGCAACAAGACCAAGGCCAGCAGAACGGCAGGATGGAGGTCATCGTGGAGCCCAGGACGGCGTCATTGTCAGAGCCTTTGGCAGCCGAAGGCCAACTTTAGTCAGGATAAGTGTACTCGATGTTCCCCTTCAAAATGGCCAATTGTTGGCGCCCTTCCCGCTGATTATTTGGGAAGAGGCCCAGGGCCTCTATAAATAGGACTAGCAACCACAGAGTAGAGGATCGAGAGCAGATCACACATAGACTAAAGAGAGGCGACTAAACTCATCCGAGCAGTTCATCGCACCAGCTCAAGAACAGCCCTCGCGAGGCTGTTCTCCCTTTGTATTGTTTATCATCAGCCCATGAGGCAATCCACCACACCACACACTGGAGTAGGGTATTACACCACAATGGTGGCCTGAACCAGTATAAATCTCGTGTCCCTTGTGTGTTCTTCTTCCTAGCCTAGATCCCTTGCGAGACTTCGAGAAGTGAGCTGGTAGGGGAAAGATCTTCGTGCGCACCCCAGAGTTCGAACCTTAAGGGTCTGCCGGAACCCGAAATCCGACAGCCTCCTTGATGATCTTCTGACTTGAACCCCAAGTCTCCCGGATCAAATTCTTCCTAAAAATAACGCCCCCGAAGGTTTCATTCTGTTTGGACTCCGTTTGATATTCCTTTTCTTCGAAATACTGAAACAGGCAATAAAACAACAATATGGGCTGGGCCTCCGGTTAATAGGTTAGTCCCAAAAATGATATAAAAGTGTATAATAAAGCCCATAATCATTCAAAATAGATAATAAAATAGCATGAATGCTTCATAAATTATAGATCAGTTGGAGACGTATCAAGGTTCGAAAGAGCCGAATCCTTTCCCCATATGCCATGGGCCTCCTTTTATAGGCGAAAGGGGCTGCCACAGTGGCACACAAGAGGTGGAAAGTGCTACAGCGTTGCGAGCTTATCGCTGGTTATTATAGGACAAAGCGCATTTAATGCGAGGTTTAGGTGTCCCTTCGCTTTATCGGGGACGGGGGCGAGGCTCGTCCCATCCATCGCCGCTCTTCCTTGCTTCGACACGTGCCCTGGCCAGCGATGCATGCGGTGCCATGTAGGCAGGCAAGCAGCTGAGGTGGCGTGCTGGTGCAGCCTCCACGAAGGGCTGCATGTTGCCATGCAGGTGCGTGCCCAGCTGGTTGGGTCGGAAGCTGCATGCGAACGACGACAAAGACTTAGCTGGCGCGGGCCTGGCAGTGACCGTGCCGGTGCGCTTGGCGAGGGTCTTGCCGGGTGGCCTGGCAAGGATCTTGCCAGGTGGGCCGGCAAGGGTCTTGCTGTGGTGCACTGGCGTCCCCGGCAAGGATCTTGTCGGGGGTCTTGTGGGTTTCTTCGGTGAGGATAGTTTCCTTCCTATCCTAATTTGATCTTGAGCATTTTATGTCTTCACAAAGATCTGCATGCCACCACGGAGGTGCCTCCCTAGCCCTGTCCTGACGTGTTTGTCTAGCGTTGGTGGGCTCAAAGGTGGATCGCTCGGCTGGTGGGGGCGAGCTCCCCCGGCAAGGGTCTTCCCGGGGCCGCTGAGGCTGCCCTCGGCAAGGGTCCTTGCCGGGGAAACCTGCTCCATCCCTCTGACCTCTGTGGCCTTGGTCCTTGTCGTTGCTTTGTTTGTCTCGTGCCTTCGGCTTCTCTCCGGCTTCCCTTTCTTGCCCTGTTATGCGTGGCCGTGGTGGGTGGCTCTGACTGCCCGTGCACAAGTAAAGGGGTCAAAAGGACAGCCTCTTCTTTTGTGCACCGACAGGAGCCCACGGGCCTGGGCCACACATAAGCGCAGCACGTTCTTGGGCCAGGCCCAGAATGGTGCGCGGGCAGTTGGGGCGGATTTTTACCGCGGCCATTGCTCCATCTGCTGCGCTTCCCCACGACCCGCGTTGAATGCGCGACGCGGGGGTCGTGCACGCGCGCATGACGGAAGCATGCTGGCGTCACCTGGTGGTGGACAGTAAAGAGGCGGCTTGCATGTCTCTTCGAGACCGCAGGGCCGCCTCCCATTTACTGCCCTCACTTGGGAACCGCCATTCCGTGTGCCCTACTGCGCCCGCCCCTTGTGCCACGTTCGCTATATGCATAACGCAGAGCGAATAACAAGCGTGCGGGACGTGGGAAGTCGTGTGCGTGCAGGTCGATTCCCACGCGCCTTCAATGGAGCGGGGAAGGCGGTCGACGGCCCCGCTTATTGTCACTTCAACGAGCCGGATTGGCTGAGAGGGGGCGGCCGAGCCTCGCCCCCGCCCTTTATAAACAGGGGAGCGGGAGGAACGGTGCCTCTCAACTCTTCGCCATCTGCATCTCCCCATCCCTGCTTCCTTTCTTCTTCTGCCATGGTGAGGGGACGTGGCGAGGCATCATCGATGGCAGTGAGGGTTTCGGCCAGACAGCGCATCACCCCTCCCCAAGAGCTCACAGTGGCAGGGCCGACCGCTAGACGAAGGGGGAGGGGGCGAGGTTGAGGCCATCGTGGTGCTCGAGGGAGAGGAGGACGGGGCGGCAGATCGGCCTCGCCCCCGCCAGAAGCCCTTCCCCCGATGGAGGGCCATGCCGGGAACAACCCCTGCGAATTCTTCGTCAGGCTGCGCCAGCCACCATGTCGTCGCCTTCTCCTCCCGACTCCATTTTCACGAGAGATGGAGCTGGATCTGCCGTAGGCGTTGCAGCTACACATGAGGGGTTGTGGGAACAGTGGCACATGGGTCGACGTCGAGTTCGCCGCCCCTCACATCATGTATCTTCACCGAGGGTGGAAGACCTTCGCTCGCCTCCACAGCTTGATGGATGGGCTCACTCTCCATTTAAAACTAATGGAGGGTGGCCTCCTCTCTGTCAAGATCTTCGGGCACTTCGGGACTCACGTGAGGTGCTGTGTGGAGAGCTCCTCCGACGATGAAGATTCTTCCTCAAGCGAGAGTGGCGAGGAAGACAACGGCAATGACGACGAGGGCAGCGGGCGGCAGGATGACGGGTCCGACTAGGTGTCGGGCGCCACCCCGAGCGGCACCAACGACCCCATCATCCGTGTTGGCGGCTCCTCGAACTTCTTGGGGTTGTCTCCTTGGGCGGCTGGCATTGGGAGGCTGCGGAAGAGGAAGAGGGCGGGCGGCAAGGCCGTGAAGTCGGAGTACGCGGGCACCGACGCCTTCGTCGCGTATTGACATCCTGCTGCCTCGTCTTCGAGCTCTGCCTGCGGTGCCGCCATCACCATCCAGCCCTTGTACGGCCACCGAGATGTTCTCTTGGTATCTTCTGCCACTCGTAGCTCACCTAGGCGCCCCTTTTGCCCTTCTGCTTTCTTGTTCCATTTCCTGAGGAGAGGGACAAGAAATGGATTACGGGCACCTTATATCTTTTTAGTCTTGTAATCCTTCGGGCCTTTGTTAACTTTAGAACTTGTAATCCCCTTGTTCATGTTTTTCATTTTGTATGGACTATACCTGTGCGGGATGTTTTTTTAATGAAAAAGGGATGTTTGCCGGGTTTTTCGTTCGCGGGTGGAACCCACGACAAGGAGTGAATCCTTGTCACCTTTAAGATAAATGTTTTTTTCCTCCCGGCAACAGGCCTTGCCGTCCCCCCACTTTGCTTTACCTTTCTCACGCCCTTGGCGGAGGCAGGGATGCGGTCGCCTTAGGCCCCTGGTTTCATTTCCTTACTACCGCGACTACGACCAAACTCGGTCCCAGGAGATGAGTCATAGGGTCCGAAATGGAGGGAGCACGGTAGCCTAAGGACAAAACGAGGTTTCACATACCTCAGCCCATAACGAAACGCATGATAGAGGATAGAAGACTTATCTGGATCTATAGCCCCCCGGCAACCTTGGCTTGCTGCGGATGGATCCTTGCTCTTGTAGGCCCCGACAACTTTGGCTTGCCGGGGCTCGGATGCTGGTCCGTCCCCTTTTCTCCAAAATAGCTTGGCAAGGATATTTGTGTGTCCTGCGAACCAAGGAAGACAGAGAAGAACAGAAAGACGCACACTCGACCTCTAAGCTAGGGGTTAGCCGTCGCTAAGCACTACGAACCCTAACCAAGGAAGAGACTCAACCTAGCATGCATGCTATAACTTAGGGTGCTGGCGCTTTGTTTATTTATGCTCAGGGTCTGCGACTGGCTTTGTACAAAGGGTTACATGCCGTGCCGGCAAGGCTTGTACAAAAGGGTGGCTTGCCGGGAGGCCCGGCTGCCGCGCCTTATGGGTAAAACTTGCGAAGATGCTCGATGTTCGAGGAGTTGCTCACTTGAATGGCATCTTCGGTCTCCAGCCGTACTACGCCCGGCCTGGTGACTCGTGTTACCTGATAAGGGCCTTCCCACTTCGGCGTCAACTTGTTGGAATTCTTGGCCGACTGAACATGCCGAAGAAGGAGGTCGCCTTCCTCAAAGCTCTGGGCACGGACCTTGCAGCTATGGTAGCGGCGCAAGCCTTGCTGGTAGCATGCTGCTCTCACAGCCGCCCGGAGACGATCTTCCTCATCGAGCGTCACGTCATCTTGCCTCAACCGCTCTTGCTCAAGCTCATCATAAGTGAGCACTCGAGGTGACCCGTATATGAGTTCCATGGGGAGAACTGCTTCTGCCCCATAAACCAGGGCAAAGGGTGTCTCGCCGGTGGCTCGATTTGGCGTCGTTCTAATCGACCAAAGAACCTGCGGCAACTCATCAATCTAGTGCCTCCCGCTTTTGCGTAGCCTGTCAAAAGTCTTCGTCCTTAGGCCTCACAGGACTTCAGCATTTGCTCTCTCCGCTTGGCCTTTGCCCCCGGGGTGTGCCACGGAAGCAAAACAGACCCTGCTGCCGAGATCCTCAATGTATTGCATGAAGGCGTCGCTCGTGAACTGTGTGCCGTTGTCGGTGATGATCCTGTTGGGCACCCCAAAACGGCACACTAGTCCCTTGAAGAACTTGATGGCTGACTGCGCTGTCACATTCCTCACTCCTTCCACTTCCGGCCACTTTGTGAACTTGTCGATTGTGACGTACAAGTACTCAAAGCCCCCGACTGTGCGGGGGAAGGGGCCCAAGATGTCGAGCCCCCAGACCGAGAAGGGCCAGGAGAGAGGGATAGTTTGCAGGGCTTGAGCTGGTTGATGGAGCTTCTTTGAATGGAACTGGCATGCTTCACACTTGGTTACTAGTGCCGTTGCATCCTGGAGGGTGGTGGGCCAGAAGAAACCTTGCCGGCAAGGGCCCTTGACCCTATGTGGGAGCCACATATGCCTCCATGTATCCCTGTCAATAGCTTTAGTCCTACCTCCCGGGAGATGCACATTAATTTCACCCCATTTGGTCTTCTTCTATACAATACGTTATCAATGAATTGGTACAAAGTAGACCGATAGGCTACTCTTTCTGCCTCTTCCTGCTCTTCAGGAAGCTCGCCTTTTTGAAGGAATCAGACGGTGTGCTGCGCCCATGCCAGAGCATGTGGCTCGGCGACAAGGACCAAAGGCATCTCTTCTGCCACGGGAGCGGCCGCCTCCATGGCCATGACCCGAGGTCCTGCCGAAGTCGGTTGCCCTGCGGCAGGATCAGCATCCATGGCAACATCTTCGCCGGCGGCTCCGGGGAGCCCGGTGGGGAAGTACTTGCCGGGGCCTAGCTTCCTCCGCTTGTTCTGCCCAGTCAATGGCTCAACGGATGGTTGGGTTAACTGAAGCACAAAAGTACCTGGTTCCACAGGTAGCTTGAGGGAAGCGCACTTTCACAGGTAGTCGGCGATGTGCTTCTCCACCTGAGGGACATGCTCCGCTTGTATACCGTCAAAGCGCTCCTCCAGTTTCCTCACCTCATCTACGTAAGCTTCCATCAATGGGCTTTGATAATCTTTGTTGATTTGCCTGATGACGAGCTGTGAGTCGCCCCTAACGATGAGCTTCTTAACTCCAAGGTCTGACGCGATCCTGAAACCGGCAAGCAAACCCTCGTACTCAGTGGTGTTGTTGGCTGACATCCCCCAGGGAAAGTGCATCTGGATGTCATACTTGAGGTGCTCTCTGGAGGGTGCGACAAGCAGCACACTAGCACCGGCGCCTTGCAGCGAGAAGGCACCAGCAAAGTACATGATCCAGTTGCGGCTCGTTTCCTTGCCGGGGAGAGTGGTCTCCTGTACCTCTTCATCGGGCATCGAGGTCCATTCCGCAACAAACTCCACCAAGACTCTGCTCTGAATCATCGAGGTACTTTAAAACTTCAAACCGAAACTTGACAGCTCAAGGGCCCATTCTACGATCCTCCCCGTCGCATCTGGGTTGTGTAGTATCCGTTGCAATGGGAGGCGAGTGACCACCGTGATTTCGTGTGCTTGGAAGTAATGGCGCAGCTTCCTCGAAGCCATAAGGAGGCCAAAGAGCAGCTTTTGCACACCTGAGTACCTCGACCTAGCCCCCTACAAGAGGTCGCTGACGAAATACACTGGGTGCTGCACCATTTTCTTCTCCTACGCCTCTTCACCCGGTCGCGCGGGTCCTGTCGTGCTGGCGTCAGCCCCTGCCGGGGACTCAATCTCACCAGGATCGAGCCCTGCCGGAGAGGGTTTCAGCTTGCCATCTGTTGGCTCTGCCGCTGTCGCTGCCTTCTCGTCGACCTCTCTCTGCGCCACTAGTGCGGCGGTAACCACCTGATTTGTTGCCGCTAGATAAAGCAGCAACGGTTCTTGTGGTTTGGGCGCGACCAACACTGGTGTAGAGGAGAGCTGCCTCAGCCTCTGGGGTCCACTCCACTGGCCCTGCCTTCTTCAAGATCTTGAAAAAAGGAAGGGCACGCTCCGCAGACTTAATGATGAACCGGCTCATGGCGGCAATGCAACCAATGAGCCGACGCATGTCCTTGATCCATTTGGGTGCCTCAATCTGCTCGATGGCCTTGATCTTAGGTGGGTTTGCTTCAATCCCGTGCTGTGTCAGGACCCCGACTCAATGTCACATCGATCTAGCCTGTAACACCTCATATCACTTTGCGGCCTCACGCACGGTATTCCCACGGGTGTCGCCTTACCTTTGCCTGGGACCGTTTCCACCTTTTGGCTCACGTATATAATGATGTCGCTAGCATCCATATGATAAGGAGCCCGGGCTGACATGACTAGTCGTAAACCCAAAGTGGCACAGACTTACAGGGACAGGCATCCATGACCCAGCATCGAACGTGTCGGTCATCAGCAAGTGGGTCCGGGCTGTAGCACTGGGCTAGCAGGACTCCGGTAAACCGGGCTGTAGCAGGCTAACAGGGCTCCGGTACTCAATGCGTGACATTTCCCCGAAGGGACAGACACAGGAACAAAGAAGGACACATGCCGGCCAGCCTAAGTGTTCCGGAGCAGTAGCAAGCTACCATGGCTCAGTGGAAACACTAGGAGACATTTCCCGGTAAGCGAGGCTACTAAGGATAAACAACTAGATAGTCAGATCCCACACATACCAAGCATTTCAATAACATACACACAATATGCTCGATATGTGCAAATACAACATGGCATCACAACATGACTCTACGACCCAAGTATGTATTCATTAGGCTTCAAGGAGCGAGATATTACAAATAGGGGTCTCATTGTCAGGATCCCGACTCAATGTCACATCGATCTAGCCTGTAGCACCTCATATCACTTTGCGGCCTCACGCACGGTATTCCCACGGGTGTCTCCTTACCTTTGCCCGGGACCGTTTGCGCCTTTTGGCTCACGTATATAATGATGTCGCTAGCATCCATATGATAAGGAGCCCGGGCTGACATGACTAGTCGTAAACCCAAAGTGGCACAGACTTACAGGGACAGGCATCCATGACCCAGCATCGAACGTGTCGGTCATCAGCAAGTGGGTCCGGGCTGTAGCACTGGGCTAGCAGGACTCCGGTAAACCGGGCTGTAGCGGGCTAACAGGGCTCCGGTACTCAATGCGTGACATTTCCCCGAAGGGATAGACACAGGAACGAAAAAGGACACATGCCGGCCAGCCTAAGTGTTCCGGAGCAGTAGCAAGCTACCATGGCTCAGTGGAAACACTAGGAGACATTTCCCGGTAAGCGAGGCTACTAAGGATAAACAACTAGATAGTCAGATCCCACACATACCAAGCATTTCAATAACATACACACAATATGCTCGATATGTGCAAATACAACATGGCATCACAACATGACTCTACGACCCAAGTATGTATTCATTAGGCTCCGAGGAGCGAGATATTACAAACAGGGGTCTCATGACCCAACATTCAGAGCATACAAATCAAAGCACAAGCGGAAGCTTAACATGTCTGAGTACAAACATCTACAAATGAAAAATGCTGAGAAGCCTGACTATCTACCAGATCCTGCCGAGGGCACAAGATCGTAGCTGAGGTAACAAGCTAAACGTCGAAGTCCACGCGGAACTACTAGCGAGACCGAAATCTCTCTGCAAAACATAAAATAGGCAAACGTGAGTACAAACGTACCCAGCAAGACTTACATCAGAACTAACTACATATGCTTCATTATCAACAAAGGGGATGGTGGGGTTTAACTGCAGCAAGCCGGCTTTGACTCGGTGGCTATCCTAAACTACGACTGCAAGCAACTCTTTTGAGGTGGTGCACACGAGTCCACATATTCACCATATCAATACACCACTATGGATCCGCTCCCGTCTCCCTACGAGAACGCCATCCATAGCACTCATGCTTATCTTGCGTATTTTAGAGTATCCACTTCACTTGTCTATGAACTGATATAAGCAACCCAGAAGTCCTTTACCGCGGACACGGCTATTCGAATAGATGATGTTAACCCTGCAGGGGTGTACTTCTTCATACATGTTTCCACCACTTAGCGTCTGCACACGACATGTGCTCGGCAGACTTCAAGCGAAAGCCGACGTGGGTGTAGACCACGACCTACCTAAACACTCAAGTCTCTAGTCCAGGTTTATCGCCTATTCGGGTTCCATCCATGAGGAGATCCGGCCGGGGTTTCGCTCAAAGCCCCAAACGATGTGAACAGGGCTCCGTGACACCAAACGGGCGCCCGGTATACCCGGCCACGTGCCTACCGCATCACAGCCCACCCCTCCGGTCAGCGCTGCCCACGGCCTCCAGCATACTACAAACACCAGAAACTACTTGCAACTCCTGGACAGAGGACAAGGGTGATTAAGAAGTCAAGCGGCGTCATATCTCAGGGCCCAATGCATGGTAGTAGCTGAATCATGGATCACAAACACAGAACTCAGTTCCTAAGGACGGCTTCAATGAGACAACCCACCATGTACTCCTACATGGCCTCTCACCACTACCTTTACCAAATCGTGTTCACCACTTAGCTCACACACAGTAGGACATGTTCACACACCTCTGATTCATACCCGATGAATCAGACCTGACTCAACTCTAAGCAGTAGCAGGCATGACAAACAAACATGAATGAGTAGGCACAACAGGGCTCAAGCAACTCCTACTCATACTAGTGGGTTTCATCTATTTACTGTGGCAATGACAGGTCATGCAGAGGATAAAGGGGTTCAGCTACCGCAGCAAGTAACAAATGACTCGTTGTTGTCCTAATGCAGTAAAAGAGAGCAGGGCGAGAGAGTAGGATTGTATCGGAATGAACAAGGGGGTTTTTCTTGCCTGGCACTTCTGAAGATAGCATTGAGTCTTCATCAGTGTCAACGATCACATCGTCGGTACAACGTCTACCGAGGGGGAACAACACCGGCAAACACAGAAGAAACACGATCAATGCAATGCACAGTATGATGCATGCTATGACATGGCAATATGAATGTGTTTTGGGCTAATGCATCTAGCAACAAGTTAAATGGGGTTGGTTTGAATACAAGATTCAAATTCAAACTCCATATGTGAGAGTTTAAATGCCATTTATTTGTTTTGTCCAAAACAGAGGACAAACATTGTTCAAACATGCATGAAAATGGTACAGATGGATTCCTTGAATTTTTCTGATAATTTTACATATATAATTTGTTTGATTTGGAGTCAAGGTTGAATTACTATGATTTTTAGAAGTTTTAGCTATTTTCTGAAATAAATAAATCGTTTAGATTTATTTAAAATCCAGAAAAGGGTTTACTGAGTCAGCATGACGTTGGCATCATGTCAGCAGGTCAACAGGGGCTGGTCCGGGTCAAACCTGACCAGCGGGGTCCACACGTCAGTGACACAAGTGACTAATAGAGTTAATTAATTCTAACTAATCAAATTAATAGCCACGGGGCCCACTGTCAGTGTCACCAGGGGTAATTAGTCCTAAACTAATATTGTCAGGTGCAGGGCCCACGCGTGTTAATCCCAGCCACGGCGGCGAGGCTCGGATTTGGTCCTCCGTCGACCAAATCGACGGCGGAGATGCGCTACGCGTAGCTGGGGAGCTCGCGCATCGAGTGGTGGTGGCGGTTGGGCTCGGGATGGTCGGAAAAGACGCCGGCGACGACGTTGGCGGTTGGGCTCGGGATGGTCGGAAAAGACGCCGGCGACGACGTTGGCAGCTGCCGGAGCTAGGGCGAGCTCGGGATCATCGCTAGGAGGCACGGCAGGAGGAGCTGGTGGTGGCTACGAGCTACTGAGGTTGCGGTGAGCACGACAGTGGGCTCGGGAGCGAGCTGCGGTGGCTGTGGCCACGGCCACGCCATGGCCGGCGGCGAGAAGCTCTCGGCCGCGGTGGTTAGCACGGCTATAGTGGGAAATAAAGCACGGGGAGAGAGGGGTTCGGCAGAGGAGCTCACTGCGAGGTCGATGAGTAGCTCAGCGGACTCGGGAAGGCGGCGAAGACGACGAATCGAACGGCGGCATCCGGCGGCCGTGGTCGGGGAAGAAGACCACAGGCGTCGTCTTGGGGCCGTCCTGGCTCATGTAGCTCGGCGAGGAGGGAGAAGATGTTGCGGCCGAGCCTCTGGGCTCAACGGCAGGGCGAGGGGTGGCCGGTGGTCACGGGGGTGCTCGTCGGCGTTCTCGGGCGGTCACGGCGATCGCGGGAGAGAGAGACAGAGGGGGAGATGAGGACGAGGGAGAGTGCGAGGGGGGTTCCAGGGGGTGGCGTGGAGCTGCGGGAGACGTCCAGGGAGAGGAGGAGGCAGCCAGGGAGGGAGGAGGTGGCCGGCGTGTGGCCACGCGCGCCGGGCACGCGCCCCTGCCTACTGGCGCGAGGAGGAAGGCGACAGGGGGGGAAGCGGCGGTGGGCTGGGCCGTGCTGGGCTGGTTGGTGGCGCCAGGTAAGTGGCTGGAGGAGCTGGGCCGGGTAGGTTTCTCTCTCTCCTTTTTCTAATTATTTCAGTTTTCTATTATTCTGTAAATTTTAGGGCTTTATTAAAAATACTCAGACACTTCCAAAAATCATGAAACAAATCATGGCTACTGTTTAGAATATATCCAACAGTAAACATTTTAGTTTATGATTATTTGAGCATTTCAAATATTTTATAGTATTCAAATGCCCAAATGAAAATACCATATGATTTAATTCAGAGCCCAAATATGTCATGGAAAAATGTGCATCACCTCTCGCTACTGTTTACAGTATTTACCATAATTGATGAACATTTTTGAAAGCCATTTGGACTTACTGAAAAATATTTTAGGTAAATCTAGTGAATTCCTTTAATGCTAGGGTTTAGGCAATCCCCATTTCAAGTTTCTTAGAAATTTAAACATGATGACATGATGAGCAATCAAAGTCAAACAAGGCCGATCTGGGGCTGTGACAGCTCACCCCCACTAAACAAGAATCTCGACCCGAGATTCAAGCGTAGGGTAAGACGAAGGGAAAACGCCAACTAACATAATCTTCACGATCCAGGGTGCACTCCATAATAGTGTTGATTTGATCACCATCATTATCTTGATGTCTTGCTCCGAGAACTCCAACTATCATGACAACGAGAGGAAGGAAAAACCCCAAAAGAGTCGTTCTTCTCGAAGGTCGAACAACTCAGGATTAACTCACGGAATGAGACATAGCAACATCTCTTGAGCTGAGAGACGAAGCACACCTCTAGAGGGATGGAGTGGAACAGATGACGAGGGTTCACTAGGTAGACAACAATTCCACACTTAAAAAGGTGGTAAACGATTGTCAACGTAGCGAGGAGTTGAGTTGCCATGATACCACAACGAGGCACCTTAGGGATGGTGACTCGTAGATATATCCCCTTACGTGGCAAAAAGAATTACCTTTGATTCAGAGATCATTGAAACTCTTTAAACCAGCCTAAGGCAATTCTTGAGCGATCGTTTGGAGGGGTCGGTAGAATGGCATACTCGGACTTGGATGAAGTGGATTACCCTGTTGAAGACAACGTAATGGATGAATTTGCTTACCACCGGAAATGGAAGAGACCCATGGTAGAATGGCACATTGGCGGTGCAAGCTAGGAACAAAATGCAAATGCTGGGAATGATTCTGGTAACTGGGGAAGAACCCAACAATAGAGAGTGAATTCACTGTTTGAAAAGGTCATAGCATTGCCGAGGAAACTGAGAGTACTATACAGTTAATGCCGACGATCAAACCTAGCACTTGCCGTGCTCTCAAGAACTTGAGCATTTCCATAATCATCAAGATTTTACCAATATCCGTGTCAAGGATCCTAGCAACACAACGTACTACCATGATGAACAACGATGGATGATGCAGATGCAAAGGAAGATAACCTTCTCAGATTTCACCTTAGCGAGGCCAAGGGATCAAAATCTAGATGATCGACCGAGAGACATTTAGCACTCCGCTTCTAATGTTCTCCCTGATGTGATAGCATAATCCATTCATAGATATGGTTTGACATCTAGAACATCAGGTAAAGGTCGGACTTCGGAAACACAAAAATCCATAAGGAACAACTACTAGAATAAGTTCTACGAGATCCTTCTGGGGAGGTGGCCAACTTCTTCAATCAAGATACTACAACAATAGGTCTTCCGGCGGGGTGTGTTGGCCACGACATCCACTTTACTGGTTATCGCGAGACCAGTATTATAGTTCTTGGGAAATGTTCCAACCATCACATCTGCCTGAGATTCAGATCTGGTTGGTGTCAGGATATTTCAGACTCATCGAGTCTAGGAAGAAAAATGAAAGTTTGCAACACAAATCGACGATATGACGTTGCAAGATTCTCGGGAAATGAATTACGATAGCAAGCTCCAAAACATGAGCTGGTTCTGCTACAACATGTGAACATGTTGTCCAAGACAAGCATGACCACAAAGTAGTCTTATAATAAAACACTACCGAGTTCAGGTGGGGAAACCATCAACAAGGATATCGAAGTCCTTGCATAAGGCATGCTCTTAAGAAGGAACTTCTTCTCCTTGAACAAATCAGTCGGTGGCTTGGTGTGCTAGGGACACATATAGAATGGAGGTTGCAAGTCTCAGAACCACAGAATACTTCGCACGTATGCATGACTGATTTGGGATGATTCCAAAGGAAACAACATTGACTCTCTCGAATCCACGGCGGCAACTTGCATCAAATGCACATGAACTGGAGGAAGTCACTTCTTACATCCGAACATATGCTTCATGAACTAGCATCAAGAAATGTTTTCAAAGCTTTCCAACACTAGCTTAATGTTCAACAAAATCATGGAGGAGATAAGGATGTTGTCAATGTGCTCAACAACAATTCATCCGGGTTTCCTTTTAAAAGGAATTCCATAGTTAAGTGAACACGGTGATAGCATTGGTCAGACCAAAGAATATAATGGTGTATGCTCGAGGAAAAACCACGAGTAAGACAACATTAGAACATCGTTGGTTCTGACTTGATTTGAGGATAGCCCACACCCAAATCAAAGGTTGGACAAGATGATAGGTCCATTAACTGATCACGAGGGTCAGTCGATGAAATATCAACTTTCTTCAACACACACATACAAAACATCCCTTATAATGAACTATATCGGACAAGCTTCTATCTTCCAACTCTCCAAGTTGATGCATAGCTTAACCAACTAGCTCAGGGGTATCCAACACGGATTCTTGGAGAAAGGGTGGTTTACAGGATAAACCAACTTGATCACGAGCTCAACATAACAGTCAGGTGACAACCTGGTGATACTTTCGAGAAGATATTCGGAAAATCACGAACCACCGATATGTTACTAAGATCGAGAACAATCTTGCTTTTCAGGGCAAGACGATATGATAAAATGAGCGAGGACTTGACAAAATCCTAACTCATCAATCGAAATGTGCACCAGGAAGATGGACAAGGTAGCACGATCAATCTTAGAATGATGATTCAAGAACCAACACGTTAAGAATGAGGTTATTGTCCATTTAACTACCAAGCAACAAGGTTGCTAGGAGTATTGATTTCACACACCACGATTCACTTGTCGGCATTCCGGTTACAAAAACACGGAAACCGAGGAATGAACAATGATGGCAAGAAGTATCACTGTACCAAGAGTTCATAGGATGGTGTGCAATTCCCATGACATTCTTGATATAAAGATGGTAATACTCCAAGGTGGAACAGAGCAAAAGCAGGATTAGCAATTTGATCTGCGGAGTACGACTGCTTTGACCCAACCCTAGAAATGGACAAGGTACTGGAGTTTGTTTCTCCTAGTCATTCCGGAATAGAATGGCTTGACGGACCACAAGAGTAATAGGAATGCACGCATAATCTTGACTATCAAATGATAGACCAGGGTTAGAATACAACTAAGAGGGACAACTCAAAGAACAGATAATTTTCTGAGTTGTGGATGCATAGATTAGTATGTCGAACCAAGTTCAATATGTTTCTTCTGGATAACCCATGCAGAGAGGTAGGACTGGCAGAGTCACGATTTATGAGTGGAGAACTCCTCAAGAGTACTCTGATTGTGATCTTTTGGTTCAAATAACTTCTTCCTGAATGGTTCATAGTATTTGGAAGAAGGAAAATACCATGGACCTCGAGGACTAATGCAAAAGTTACTAATTTCCTAAAGGAACTAGCAACACTATCAACATGACATAAATGGGGTGAATCTCGGGTTCAGAACCCAGAAATAGAATGCCTACTAACTAAATGGCATCACGGGATGCTTTCGATAATGACGGCCAGAATCATCACACTGGAAACACAGATCATGGCTAGACAACTAGATGATCCCCTAAGCACTTAGGGTCATAATTATTAACTCCAACATATATGTCGAGGCAATAAAGTACCTCAACTCACTAATTTGTGTGATTAATCTGACCAAAAGGACATCGGGAACGGGAAGAAGGGATTTGCAAATGCATCAGACTGTTTAGAAACTTGGGATGACTCGGATAGCATAACGGCTGTAAATGCTAAGAAAAGATTTGAGACATTCACAAAAATGGTGGCATAACCACTCGGAAGCACAATATCAAGGTTTCGAGATCAACAGTTAACGTACGGAAGTAGTAGAGAATGAACAGAGGCTTAAGTCCAACAATTCTATAAGTCTACGGATTAGTAACACGTGATCCTGATAGAAAGAAGAGAAAGCCTAGTTCTTAATCCCCGTAGAAGAGAAGATGATGACTCAGATCAGAAGGCCATGAGGTATAAGGAGTGAAAAGAGCCTTATGTTCCATCCCACAATCAATTCCCTTATATAACTAAAGAATTTCTAGACTCAACTTCGACCAGTTTGGCTTGGTAATCCTACAGGCAGTCAAGCTCTGATACCAAACCTGTCAGGATCCCGACTCAATGTCACATCGATCTAGCCTGTAACACCTCATATCACTTTGCGGCCTCACGCACGGTATTCCCACGGGTGTCGCCTTACCTTTGCCCGGGACAGTTTGCGCCTTTTGGCTCAGTATATAATGATGTCGCTAGCATCCATATGATAAGGAGCCCGGGCTGACATGACTAGTCGTAAACCCAAAGTGGCACAGACTTACAGGGATAGGCATCCATGACCCAGCATCGAACGTGTCGGTCATCAGCAAGTGGGTCCGGGCTGTAGCACTGGGCTAGCAGGACTCCGGTAAACCGGGCTGTAGCGGGCTAACAGGGCTCCGGTACTCAATGCGTGACATTTCCCCGAAGGGACAGACACAGGAACAAAGAAGGACACATGCCGGCCAGCCTAAGTGTTCCGGAGCAGTAGCAAGCTACCATGGCTCAGTGGAAACACTAGGAGACATTTCCCGGTAAGCGAGGCTACTAAGGATAAACAACTAGATAGTCAGATCCCACACATACCAAGCATTTCAATAACATACACACAATATGCTCGATATGTGCAAATACAACATGGCATCACAACATGACTCTACGACCCAAGTATGTATTCATTAGGCTCCGAGGAGCGAGATATTACAAAGAGGGGTCTCATGACCCACATTCAGAGCATACAAATCAAAGCACAAGCGGAAGCTTAACATGTCTGAGTACAGACATCTATAAATGAAAAAGGCTGAGAAGCCTGACTATCTACCAGATCCTGCCGAGGGCACAAGATCGTAGCTGAGGTAACAAGCTAAACGTCGATGTCCACGCGGAACAACTAGCAAGACCGAAATCTCTCTACAAAACATAAAATAGGCAAACGTGAGTACAAATGTACCCAGCAAGAATTACATCAGAACTAACTACATATGCTTCATTATCAACAAAGGGGATGGTGGGGTTTAACTGCAGCAAGCCAGCTTTGACTCGGTGGCTATCCTAAACTACAACTGCAAGCAACTCTTTTGAGGTGGCGCACACGAGTCCACGTATTCACCATATCAATACACCACTATGGATCCGCTCCCGTCTCCCTACGAGAACGCCATCCATAGCACTCACGCTTATCTTGCGTATTTTAGAGTATCCACTTCACTTGTTTATGAACTGATATAAGCAACCCAGAAGTCCTTTACCGCGGACACGGCTATTCGAATAGATGATGTTAACCCTGCAGGGGTGTACTTCTTCATACATGTTTCCATCACTTAGCGTCTGCACACGACATGTGCTCGGCAGACTTCAAGCGAAAGCCGACGTGGGTGTAGACCACGACCTACCTAAACACTCAAGTCTCTAGTCTAGGTTTATCGCCTATTCGGGTTCCATCCATGAGGAGATCCGGCCGGGGTTTCGCTCAAAGCCCCAAACGATGTGAACAGCGTTCCGTGACACCAAACGGGCGCCCGGTATACCCGGCCACGTGCCTACCGCATCACAGCCCACCCCTCCGGTCAGTGCTGCCCACGGCCTCCAGCATACTACAAACACCAGAAACTACTTGCAACTCCTGGACAGAGGACAAGGGTGATTAAGAAGTCGAGCGGGGTCATATCTCAGGGCCCAATGCATGGTAGTAGCTGAATCATGGATCACAAACACAGAACTCAGTTCCTAAGAACGGCTTCAATGAGACAACCCACCATCTACTCCTACATGGCCTCTCGCCGCTACCTTTACCAAATCGTGTTCACCACTTAGCTCACACACAGTAGGACATGTTCACACACATCTGATTCATTCCCGATGAATCAGACCTCACTCAACTCTAAGCAGTAGCAGGCATGACAAACAAACATGAATGAGTAGGCACAACAGGGCTCAAGCAACTCCTACTCATACTAGTGGGTTTCATCTATTTACTGTGGCAATGACAGGTCATGCAGAGGATAAAGGGGTTCAGCTACCGCAGCAAGTAACAAATGACTCGTTGTTGTCCTAATGCAGTAAAAGAGAGCAGGGCAAGAGAGTAGGATTGTATCGGAATGAACAAGGGGGTTTTGCTTGCCTGGCACTTCTGAAGATAGCATTGAGTCTTCATTAGTGTCAAAGATCACATCGTCGGTACAACGTCTACCGAGGGGGAACAACACCGGCAAACACAGAAGAAACACGATCAATGCAATGCACAGTATGATGCATGCTATGACATGGCAATATGAATGTGTTTTGGGCTAATGCATCTAGAAACAAGTTAAATGGGGTTGGTTTGAATACAAGATTCAAATTCAAACTCCAGATGTGAGAGTTTAAATGCCATTTATTTGTTTTGTCCAAAACAGAGGACAAACATTGTTCAAACATGCATGAAAATGGTACAGATGGATTCCTTGAATTTTTCTGATAATTTTACATATATAATTTGTTTGATTTGGAGTCATGGTTGAATTACTATGATTTTTAGAAGTTTTAGCTATTTTCTGAAATAAATAAATCGTTTAGATTTATTTAAAATCCAGAAAAGGGTTTACTGCATCAGCATGACGTTGGCATGACGTCAGCAGGTCAACAGGGGCTGGTCCGGGTCAAACCTGACCAGCGGGGTCCACACGTCAGTGACATAAGTGACTAACAGGGTTAATTAATTCTAACTAATCAAATTAATAGCCACGGGGCCCACTGTCAGTGTCAGCAGGGGTAATTAGTCCTAAACTAATCTTGTCAGGTGCAGGGCCCACGAGTGTTAATCCCAGGGAGGTCAAACCCCTGGTCAGCGGGGTCAAACCCGCCGGCGACTCGACGCCGGCGAGGCTCGGATTTGGTCCTCCGTCGACCAAATCGACTGCGGAGATGCGCTATGCGTAGCTGGGGAGCTCGCGCATCGAGTGGTGGTGGCGGTTGGGCTCGGGATGGTCGGAAAAGACGCCGGTGACGACGTTGGCGGCTGCCGGAGCTCGGGCGAGCTCGGGGTCGTCGCTAGGAGGCACGGCAGGAGGAGCTGGTGGTGGCTACGGGCTACTGAGGTTGCGGTGAGCACGACTGTGGGCTCGGGAGCGAGCTGCGGTGGCTGTGGCCACGGCCACGCCATGGCCGGCGGCGAGAAGCTCTCGGCCGCGGTGGTTAGCACGGCTACAGTGGGAAATAAAGCACGGGGAGAGAGGGGTTCGGCAGAGGAGCTCACGGCGATGTCGATGAGTAGCTCAGCGGACTCGGGAAGGCGGCGAAGACGATGAATCGGACGGCGGCATCTGGCGGCCGTGGTCGGGGAAGAAGGCCACATGCGTCGTCTTGGGGCCGTCCTGGCTCATGTAGCTCGGCGAGGAGGGAGAAGAGGTTGCGGCGAGCCTCTGGGCTCAACGGCAGGGCGAGGGGTGGCCGGTGGTCACGGGGGTGCTCGTCGGCATTCTCGGGCGGTCACGGCGATCGCGGGAGAGAGAGACAGAGGGGGAGATGAGGACGAGGGAGAGTGCGAGGGGGGTTC
>NC_041381.1:253719871-253723368 GCF_002162155.2 Triticum dicoccoides | reverse complement strand
AGGGGGGTTCCAGGGGGTGGCGTGGAGCTGCGGGAGATGTCGAGGGAGAGGAGGAGGCAGCCAGGCAGGGAGGAGGTGGCCGGCGTGTGGCCACGCGCGCCGGGCACGCGCCCCTGCCTACTGGCGCGAGGAGGAAGGCGACGGGGGGGGGGGAAGCGGCGGTGGGCTGGGCCGTGCTGGGCTGGTTGGTGGCGCCAGGTAAGTGGCTGGAGGAGCTGGGCCGGGTAGGTTTCTCTCTCTCCTTTTTCTAATTATTTCAGTTTTCTATTATTCTGTAAATTTTAGGGCTTTATTAAAAATACTCAGAAACTTTCAAAAATCATGAAACTAATCATGGCTACTGTTTAGAATATATCCAATAGTAAACATTTTAGTTTATGATTATTTGAGCATTTCAAATATTTTATAGTATTCAAATGCCCAAATGAAAATACCATATGATTTAATTCAGAGCCCAAATATGTCATGGAAAAATGTGCATCACCTCTGGCTACTGTTTACAGTATTTACCATAATTGATGAACATTTTTGAAAGCCATTTGGACTTACTGAAAAAAAATTAGGTAAATCTAGTGAATTCCTTTAATGCTAGGGTTTAGGCAATCCCCATTTCAAGTTTCTTAGAAATTTAAACATGATGACATGATGAGCAATCAAAGTCAAACAAGGCCGATCTGGGGCTGTGACACTCATGACCCAACATTCAGAGCATACAAATCAAAGCACAAGCGGAAGCTTAACATGTCTGAGTACAGACATCTACAAATGAAAAAGGCTCAGAAGCCTGACTATCTACCAGATCCTGCCGAGGGCACAAGATCGTAGCTGAGGTAACAATCTAAACATCGAAGTCCACGCGGAACTACTAGCGAGACCGAAATCTCTCTGCAAAACATAAAATAGGCAAACGTGAGTACAAATGTACCCAGCAAGACTTACATCAGAACTAACTACATATGCTTCATTATCAACAAAGGGGATGGTGGGGTTTAACTGCAGCAAGCCAGCTTTGACTCGGTGGCTATCCTAAACTACGACTGCAAGCAACTCTTTTGAGCTGGCGCACACGAGTCCACATATTCACCATATCAATATACCACTATGGATCCGCTCCCGTCTCCCTACGAGAACGCCATCCATAGCACTCACGCTTATCTTGCGTATTTTAGAGTATCCACTTCACTTGTCTATGAACTGATATAAGCAACCCAGAAGTCCTTTACCGCGGACACGGCTATTCGAATAGATGATGTTAACCCTGCAGGGGTGTACTTCTCCATACATGTTTCCACCACTTAGCGTCTACACACGACATGTGCTCGGCAGACTTCAAGCGAAAGCCGTCGTGGGTGTAGACCACGACCTACCTAAACACTCAAGTCTCTAGTCCAGGTTTATCGCCTATTCGGGTTCCATCCATGAGGAGATCCGGCCGGGGTTTCGCTCACAGCCCCAAATGATGTGAACAGGGTTCCGTGACACCAAACGGGCGCCCGGTATACCTGGCCACGTGCCTACCGCATCACAGCCCACCCCTCCGGTCAGCGCTGCCCACGGCCTCCAGCATACTACAAACACCAGAAACTACTTGCAACTCCTGGACAGAGGACAAGGGTGATTAAGAAGTCGAGCGGGGTCATATCTCAGGGCCCAATGCATGGTAGTAGCTGAATCATGGATCACAAACACAGAACTCAGTTCCTAAGGACGGCTTCAATGAGACAACCCACCATGTACTCCTACATGGCCTCTCGCCACTACCTTTACCAAATCGTGTTCACCACTTAGCTCACACACAGTAGGACATGTTCACACACCTCTGATTCATTCCCGATGAATCAGACCTGACTCAACTCTAAGCAGTAGCAGGCATGACAAACAAACATGAATGAGTAGGCACAACAGGGCTCAAGCAACTCCTACTCATACTAGTGGGTTTCATCTATTTACTGTGGCAATGACAGGTCATGCAGAGGATAAAGGGGTTCAGCTACCGCAGCAAGTAACAAATGACTCGTTGTTGTCCTAATGTAGTAAAAGAGAGCAGGGCGAGAGAGTAGGATTGTATCGGAATGAACAAGGGGGTTTTGCTTGCCTGGCACTTCTGAAGATAGCATTGAGTCTTCATCAGTGTCAACGATCACATCGTCGGTACAACGTCTACCGAGGGGGAACAACACCGGCAAACACAGAAGAAACACGATCAATGCAATGCACAGTATGATGCATGCTATGACATGGCAATATGAATGTGTTTTGGGCTAATGCATCTAGCAACAAGTTAAATGGGGTTGGTTTGAATACAAGATTCAAATTCAAACTCCATATGTGAGAGTTTAAATGCCATTTATTTGTTTTGTCCAAAACAGAGGACAAACATTGTTCAAACATGCATGAAAATGGTACAGATGGATTCCTTGAATTTTTCTGATAATTTTACATATATAATTTGTTTGATTTGGAGTCACGGTTGAATTACTATGATTTTTAGAAGTTGTAGCTATTTTCTGAAATAAATAAATCGTTTAGATTTATTTAAAATCCAGAAAAGGGTTTACTGCATCAGCATGACGTTGGCATGACATCAGCAGGTCAATAGGGGCTGGTCCGGGTCAAACCTGACCAGCGGGGTCCACACGTCAGTGACATAAGTGACTAACAGATTTAATTAATTCTAACTAATCAAAATAATAGCCACGGGGCCCACTGTCAGTGTCAGCAGGGGTAATTAGTCCTAAACTAATCTTGTCAGGTGCAGGGCCCACGAGTGTTAATCCCAGGGAGGTCAAACCCCTGGTCAGCGGGGTCAAACCCGCCGGCGACTCGACCCCGGCGAGGCCAGACACGGAGGCGAGGCTCGGATTTGGTCCTCCGTCGACCAAATCGACTGCGGAGATGCGCTACGCGTAGCTGGGGAGCTCGCGCATCGAGTGGTGGTGGCGGTTGGGCTCGGGATGGTCAGAAAAGACGCCGGTGACGACGTTGGCGGCTGCCGGAGCTCGGGCGAGCTCGGGGTCGTCGCTAGGAGGCACGACAGGAAGAACTGGTGGTGGCTACGGGCTACTGAGGTTGCGGTGAGCACGACGGTGGGCTCGGGAGCGAGCTGCGGTGGCTGTGGCCAGGGCCACGCCATGGCCGGCGGCGAGAAGCTCTCGACCGTGGTGGTTAGCACGGCTACAGCGGGAAATAAAGCACGGGGAGAGAGGGGTTCGGCAGAGGAGCTCACGGCGATGTCGATGAGTAGCTCAGCGGACTCGGGAAGGCGGCGAAGACGACGAATCGGACGGCGGCATCCGGCGGCCGTGGTCGGGGAAGAAGGCCACATGCGTCGTCTTGGGGCCGTCCTGGCTCATGTAGCTCGGCGAGGAGGGAGAAGAGGTTGCGGCGAGCCTCTGGGCTCAACGGCAGGGCGAGGGGTGGCCGGTGGTCACGGGGGTGCTCGTCGGCATTCTCGGGCGGTCACGGCGATCGTGGGAGAGAGAGACAGAGGGGGAGAT
>NC_041381.1:253710427-253719420 GCF_002162155.2 Triticum dicoccoides | reverse complement strand
GGGGTGGCGTGGAGCTGCGGGAGATGTCCAGGGAGAGGAGGAGGCAGCCAGGCAGGGAGGAGGTGGCCGGCGTGTGGCCACGCGCGCCGGGCACGCGCCCCTGCCTACTGGCGCGAGGAGGAAGGCGACAGGGGGGGGGGAAGCGGCGGTGGGCTGGGCCGTGCTGGGCTGGTTGGTGGCGCCAGGTAAGTGGCTGGAGGAGCTGGGCCGGGTAGGTTTCTCTCTCTCCTTTTTCTAATTATTTCAGTTTTCTATTATTCTGTAAATTTTAGGGCTTTATTAAAAATACTCAGACACTTTCAAAAATCATGAAACTAATCATGGCTACTGTTTAGAATATATCCAATAGTAAACATTTTAGTTTATGATTATTTGAGCATTTCAAATATTTTATAGTATTCAAATGCCCAAATGAAAATACCATATGATTTAATTCAGAGCCCAAATATGTCATGGAAAAATGTGCATCACCTCTGGCTACTGTTTACAGTATTTACCATAATTGATGAACATTTTTGAAAGCCATTTGGACTTACTGAAAAAAAAAATTAGGTAAATCTAGTGAATTCCTTTAATGCTAGGGTTTAGGCAATCCCCATTTCAAGTTTCTTAGAAATTTAAACATGATGACATGATGAGCAATCAAAGTCAAACAAGGCCGATCTGGGGCTGTGACACTCATGACCCAACATTCAGAGCATACAAATCAAAGCACAAGCGGAAGCTTAACATGTCTGAGTACAGACATCTACAAATGAAAAAGGCTCAGAAGCCTGACTATCTACCAGATCCTGCCGAGGGCACAAGATCGTAGCTGAGGTAACAAGCTAAACGTCGAAGTCCACGCGGAACTACTATTGAGACCGAAATCTCTCTGCAAAACATAAAATAGGCAAACGTGAGTACAAATGTACCCAGCAAGACTTACATCAGAACTAACTACATATGCTTCATTATCAACAAAGGGGATGGTGGGGTTTAACTGCAGCAAGCCAGCTTTGACTCGGTGGCTATCCTAAACTACGACTGCAAGCAACTCTTTTGAGCTGGCGCACACGAGTCCACATATTCACCATATCAATATACCACTATGGATCCGCTCCCGTCTCCCTACGAGAACGCCATCCATAGCACTCACGCTTATCTTGCGTATTTTAGAGTATCCACTTCACTTGTCTATGAACTGATATAAGCAACCCAGAAGTCCTTTACCGCGGACACGGCTATTCGAATAGATCATGTTAACCCTGCAGGGGTGTACTTCTTCATACATGTTTCCACCACTTAGCGTCTACACACGACATGTGCTCGGCAGACTTCAAGCGAAAGCCGACGTGGGTGTAGACCACGACCTACCTGAACACTCAAGTCTCTAGTCCAGGTTTATCGCCTATTCGGGTTCCATCCATGAGGAGATCCGGCCGGGGTTTCGCTCACAGCCCCAAACAATGTGAACAGGGTTCCATGACACCAAACAGGCGCCCGGTATACCCGGCCACGTGCCTACCGCATCACAGCCCACCCCTCCGGTCAGCGCTGCCCACGGCCTCCAGCATACTACAAACACCAGAAACTACTTGCAACTCCTGGACAGAGGACAAGGGTGATTAAGAAGTCGAGCGGGGTCATATCTCAGGGCCCAATGCACGGTAGTAGCTGAATCATGGATCACAAACACAGAACTCAGTTCCTAAGGACGGCTTCAATGAGACAACCCACCATGTACTCCTACATGGCCTCTCACCGCTACCTTTACCAAATCGTGTTCACCACTTAGCTCACACACAGTAGGACATGTTCACACACCTCTGATTCACTCCCGATGAATCAGACCTGACTCAACTCTAAGCAGTAGCAGGCATGACAAACAAACATGAATGAGTAGGCACAACAGGGCTCAAGCAACTCCTACTCATACTAGTGGGTTTCATCTATTTACTGTGGCAATGACAGGTCATGCAGAGGATAAAGGGGTTCAGCTACCGCAGCAAGTAACAAATGACTCGTTGTTGTGCTAATGCAGTAAAAGAGAGCAGGGCGAGAGAGTAGGATTGTATCGGAATGAACAAGGGGGTTTTGCTTGCCTGGCACTTCTGAAGATAGCATTGAGTCTTCATCAGTGTCAACGATCACATCGTCGGTACAACGTCTACCGAGGGGGAACAACACCGGCAAACACAGAAGAAACACGATCAATGCAATACACAGTATGATAAATGCTATGACATGGCAATATGAATGTGTTTTGGGCTAATGCATCTAGCAACAAGTTAAATGGGGTTGGTTTGAATACAAGATTCAAATTCAAACTCCATATGTGAGAGTTTAAATGCCATTTATTTGTTTTGTCCAACACAGAGGACAAACATTATTCAAACATGCATGAAAATGGTACAGATGGATTCCTTGAATTTTTCTGATAATTTTACATATATTAATTCTAACTAATCAAATTAATAGCCACGGGGCCCACTGTTAGTGTCAGCAGGGGTAATTAGTCCTAAACTAATCTTGTCAGGTGCAGGGCCCACGAGTGTTAATCCCAGGGAGGTCAAACCCCTGGTCAGCGGGGTCAAACCCGCCGGCGACTCGACGCCGGCGAGGCTAGACACGGCGGCGAGGCTCGGATTTGGTCCTCCGTCGACCAAATCGACGGCGGAGATGCGCTACGCGTAGCTGGGGAGCTCGCGCATCGAGTGGTGGTGGCGGTTGTGCTCGGGATGGTCGGAAAAGACGCCGGTGACGACGTTGGCGGCTGCCGGAGCTCGGGCGAGCTCGGGGTCGTTGCTAGGAGGCACGACAGGAGGAGCTGGTGGTGGCTACGGGCTACTGAGGTTGCGGTGAGCACGACGGTGGGCTCGGGAGCGAGCTGCGGTGGCTGTGGCCACGGCCACGCCATGGCCGGCGGCGAGAAGCTCTCGGCCGCGGTGGTTAGCACGGCTACAGCGGGAAATAAAGCACTGGGAGAGAGGGGTTCGGCAGAGGAGCTCACGGCAAGGTCGATGAGTAGCTCAGCGGACTCGGGAAGGCGGCGAAGACGACGAATCGGACGGCGGCATCCGGCGGCCATGGTCGGGGAAGAAGGCCACAGGCGTCGTCTTGGGGCCGTCCTGGCTCATGTAGCTCGGCGAGGAGGGAGAAGAGGTTGCGGCCGAGCCTCTGGGCTCAACGGCAGGGCGAGGGGTGGCCGGTGGTCACGGGGGTGCTCGTCGGTGTTCTCGGGCGGTCACAGCGATCGCGGGAGAGAGAGACAGAGGGGGAGATGAGGACGAGGGAGAGTGCGAGGGGGGTTCCAGGGGGTGGCGTGGAGCTGCGGGAGACGTCCAGGGAGAGGAGGAGGCAGCCAGGCAGGGAGGAGGTGGCCGGCGTGTGGCCACGCGCGCCAGGCACGCGCCGCTGCCTACTGGCGCGAGGAGGAAGGCAACAGGGGGGGAAGCGGCGGTGGGCTGGGCCGTGCTGGGCTGGTTGGTGGCGCTAGGTAAGTGGCTGGAGGAGCTGGGCTGGGTAGGTTTCTCTCTCTCCTTTTTCTAATTATTTGAGTTTTCTATTATTCTATAAATTTTACGGCTTTATTAAAAATACTCAGACACTTTCAAAAATCATGAAACTAATCATGGCTACTGTTTAGAATATATCCAACAGTAAACATTTTAGTTTATGATTGTTTGAGCATTTCAAATATTTTATAGTATTCAAATGCCCAAATGAAAATACCATATGATTTAATTCAGAGCCCAAATATGTCATGGAAAAATGTGCATCACCTCTGGCTACTATTTACAGTATTTACCATAATTGATGAACATTTTTGAAAGCCATTTGGACTTACTGAAAAATATTTTAGGTAAATCTAGTGAATTCCTTTAATGCTAGGGTTTAGGCAATCCCTATTTCAAGTTTCTTAGAAATTTAAACATGATGACATGATGAGCAATCAAAGTCAAACAAGGCCGATCTGGGGCTGTGACACGCTGGGACACAAAGAACCCGAGAAGTTTGCCGGATGGGACACCGAAGACACACTTCTCAGGGTTCAATTTGAGGTTGATCTTGCGCAGGTTCCCAAATGTTTCCGCCAGATCTTGCACAAGTGTTGCTTTGTCCTTGGTTTTGACCACTATGTCATCCATATAAGCTTCCATATTTCTATGTAGCTGGGGCTCAAAACCAATTTGGACTGCTCTTGCAAAGGTTGAGCCAGCACTCTTCAACCCGAAAGGCATCCGTAAAAAGAAATATGTACCACATGGGGTGATGAATGCTGTCTTTTCCTCGTCTTCTTTTGTCATGAAGATCTGGTGGTATCCCGAGTAGGCGTCAAGGAATGATAACATGTCACACCCAGCCGTGGAGTCAACAATCTTGTCGATGCGCGGTAACGGGAAGGGATTCTTTGGACAGGCCTTATTGATGTCTGTGTAGTCAATACACAGCCTCCACTTCCCATTTGCCTTGCGCACCACTACCTGATTGGCCAACCATGTCGGATGGAGTACTCCTCTCACCAAGCCTACCACCTCTAGCTTTCTGATTTCCTTTGTGATGAACTCCTGCCTCTCTAGAGCTTGCTTCCTAACCTTCTGCTTGATGGGCCGCGCATGAGGACAGATAGCAAGGTGGTGCTCAATCACCTCCCTGGGAACGCCGGGGATGTCGGAGGCTTGCCATGCAAACACATCGACATTCGCCCACAGGAAGGTGACGAGCTCACTTTCCTATTTGCCATCGAGGGTGGAGCTTATGGTGAACGCTCCCCCCATGCCGTCCTCCTTGACGGGCACCTTCTTGGTCTCTGGACTTCTTGCTCTTGTGGCGGAGCTCTCTGGCACGTTCTCAACGGAAGCACAACACCTTGAAGAGGTGCGCTTGCCAGAGTGGGTGCGAGGGGTCTCGCCGGTCTTCTTCTCCCCCGGGGCTCCGTTGGCAGGAGCAGGTGCATTAGCGGCAGCTGATGCAACTACTTCCCGGTAGAGTTGGTCGGCGCAGATCAGCGCATCTTTCTTGTCGGAGGGGATGGTGATGATGTTCATCGGCCCGGGCTTCTTCAGCATGTTGTAGGCGTACTGTGAAGCCTCGATGAACTTGGCTTGTGCCGGGCGGCCGAGGATCCCGTTGTAAGGCAAGGGGATCTCGGCTATATCGGAAACAATCCTTTCCGTCCTGTGGTTCAGCTCGCCTCCGAATGTCACGGGCAGTGTGACCTTTCCCTTTAGCTGGCTCCTCCCAGGGTTAACCCCTTGGAACGTGCCCATCTCCTCGAGGTCTCCGTCGGGGATCTGCAGCCTTCTGACCACAACAGGCGAGATCAAGTTCAGGCCGGCCCCGCCGTCAACCAACATCTTTGTCACCTTGAGGTTGCGGATTGTTGGTGAAACCAACAACGGTAAGCACCCGACTGCAGTGGTGTGGTTAGCGTGGTCCTCGGTGTCGAAGATGATGGGCGTGTTGGACCATTTTAGCGGCTTCCGTGCGTTCAACGATGGCTCCACCGTCGTGATCTCACGCGCCCACTGCTTGAGTTGGCGGTGGGACGTATGCAGCAAGGCAGCACCATCGACCCACATGGCCTCTATGGCTTTCTGAAACTCGTGGTTGCCGGACTGATCGTCCTCGTCATGATCATCGTCTTCCTGCTTCTTGTCGCAGCCCCGGGCGGGCCTCTCTTGCTGATTATCCTTGCCGCAGTGTCCTCCTTGGCCGCCACGTTTCTTGCCGGACCCCTCGGCACCATCTGGTGTCAGGTCCCCGACTCGATGTCACATCGATCTAGCCGGTAACACCTCATATCACTTTGCGGCCTCACGCACGGTATCCCCACGGGTGTCGCCTTACCTTTGCCCGGGACCGTTTGCTCATTTTGGCTCACGTATATGATAGTGTCGCTAGCATCCATATGATAAAGAGCCCGGGCTGACATGACTAGTCGTAAACCCAAAGTGGCACATACTTACAGGGACATGCATCCATGACCCAGCTTCGAACGTGTCGATCATCAGCAAGTGGGTCCGGGCTGTAGCACTGGGCTAGCAGGACTCCGGTAAACCGGGCTGTAGCGGGCTAACAGGACTCCGGTACTCAAAGCGTGACATTTCCCCGAAGGGACAGACACAGGAACGAAGAAGGACACATGCCGGCCAGCCTAAGTGTTCCAGAGTAGTAGCAAGCTACCATGGCTCAGCGGTAACACTAGGAGACATTTCCCGGTAAGAGAGGCTACTAAAGATAAACAACTAGATAGTCAGATCCCACACATACCAAGCATTTCAATCATACACACAATATGCTCGATATGTGCAAATACAACGAAGCATCACAACATGACTCTATGACACAAGTACTTTATTTAAGGCTCAGAGAGCCATACATAACATACACAAAGGTACGGGTCTCACGACCCAACATACAAGTCATACAGTCATACAAACCAGCAGCGGAAGTAACTTGTCTGAGTACAGACAACTAGTAAAATAAAAGAGGCTTGGGAAGCCTAGCTATACTACAAGGTCCTTCACAAGCTCAGGGTCACCACCTGGGTCTTTAGCCTACTCGTTGATGTCAACGTCTACATAGAACCCATCAGAAGGGGTTGCAGCGTCTTCTGTAAAAATGTAAATTATAGCAACATGAGTACAAAGGTACTCAGCAAGACTTACATCAGATCCTACATACATGCTTAGTATCAAGAAGGGTTGGTGGGGTTATTGCAGCAAGCCAGCTTTGACTCTTGGCTAGGCTATCCTACGATACTCCAACTTGAAATGGTTTTGCGCACACGAGTCCACTACTCACCACTTCAATACACTACCGAGGATCCACCTCCGTCTTCCTACGGATGAGCCATCCTCGGCACTCACACTTATCTTGAGGCTTTTAACAGTTTCCATTTACTTGTCTATGAACTGTATAGGCAACCAAGTAGTCCTTTACCGCGGACGCGGCTATTCGAATAGATTATGATAACCCTGCAGGGGTGTACTTCTTCATACATGTTTCCACCACTTAGCGTCTGCACACGACATGTGCTCGGCAGACTTCAAGCGAAAGCCGACGTGGGTGTAGACCACGACCTACCTAAACACTTAAGCCTCTGGTCCAGGTTTATCGCCTATTCAGGTTCCATCCGCAGGGAGTCCGGCCGAGGTTTCCCATACGGCCCCGAACGATGTGAACAGGGTTCCCGAGATACCTAACGGGTATTCGGTACACCCGGCCACGTACCTACCGCATCACAGCCCACCCCTACGGTCAGCGCTATCCACGGCCTCCAGTAGGCTACAAACACCAGAAACTACTTGCAACTCCTGGACAGAGAGCTAGGGTGAATAAGAAGTCGAGCGGGGTCATATTTCAGGGCCCAATGCATGGTAGTAGCTGTATCTTAAATCACGCATACAGATCTCAGTGCTTAAGGTCGGCTTCAATGAAACAACCCACCATGTACTCCTACATGGCCTCTCATCGATACCTTTACCAAATCGTGTTCACCACATCACTCTCATTACCGACATAAACATTTCACTCTAGCCCATCACCCAGATGAACCAGACCTGACACGACTCTAAGCATAGCAGGCATAGCAAGGTAGGAACAACACATACATATGGCTCAAACAACTCCTACACATGCTAGTGGGTTTCATCTAGTTACTGTGGCAATGACAGGTCATGCAGAGGAAATGGGTTCAACTACCGTAGCACACAGCAGTTTGAAACGCGTTGTCTTAATGCAGTAAAAGAGAGCAGGAGCGAGAACATGGGATTGTATCGACATGATCAAATGGTTGGTTGCTTGCCTGATGGTTCGATGCACTGATACGGTTCTTCGTTAGGGTAATCACGGTACTCTTCGGGGACAGAACCTGCCGCAGAGAGCACCGATTCACAAACATTACGAAACAGTATGCAACAATATGATGCATGCATGAGACATGGCAAAATGAGTGTATTGGGCTAATGCAACTAAAACCAGAAGGGTTTGAACAAATTTGAATCAAGGATTCAAATTTCAAATTCAAATATGGCCTTTTAAAGTGCTTTTCCTTGTTCTGCTTAAAACATCAATTTAACTTGTTTGATCATGCATGAAAATAGTACAGATGGATAGATTGGATTTTTCTGATCATTTTTCATATATAATTTGTCCAATTTGGAGTTACAGAATAAAAGTTATGAATTTTTGAAGTTTAAATAATATTCTGGAATTTCCTGATTTAAATTAAATCCAGAAAATCAATTACTGCGTCAGCCTGACGTCAGTGTGACGTCAGCAGGTCAACGGAACTGGTCCAGGTCAAACCTGACAGTGGGTCCCGCATGTCAGGGTGATTATTTTAATTAAAATTTAATTAAAACTAATCATGTTTAATTAACAGGGCTGGGCCCCACCTGTCATTGACTCAGGGGAGTCAACCAGGGCCCACCCGTGGTCAAACCCGGGTCGGCTGCACCGGCGTTTAGCCGCCGGCGAGCCCGACGCGGCGGCGGGAGTGGTTTTGGCCATTTCGGCCACCAAATGGGCCGCGGAGACCACCGGAGTGGAGCTGAGGACAACCCGCAGCTCTTGGCGGAGTCCGTTGGGGTCGGGGTGGCCGGAGTCGACGGCGGCGAGCTCGGCTGCGGCCGCCGGGGTTCGGTCGTGCACGGGAACAGGGTTGGAGCTCGAAGTCGAGCGAAGCGAGGCGCTAGGGATGCTCTACGGGGTCTTGCGAACTCGTTGGACTCGTCGGGGTGACCAAATGGTCACCGGAGTGCGTCGACGGCGAGCTCGGCGACGGTGGAGGTTCGGCCGTGGTGGGGAGGAGGCTACGGTGGGGGAACGAGGGGGAGGAGAGGGGGAAACGGTGGCGTAGCTCACCGCGGTTGCAGTGGGCGTCGAAGCGGGCTCGGGGACGCGCCGGAGACGACGAATTCAACGGCGACGATGGTCGGAGCCCGAAGAGGGGAACGGCGACGTGGCGGCGATGCAGGGCTTCCGGGGAGCTGTGGAGCGGTGGG